>NW_027596554.1:172500-232970 GCF_964194155.1 Cetorhinus maximus | reverse complement strand
CTCCGACAGTGCGGCGCTCCCTCAGCACTGACCCTCCCACAGTGCGGCGCTCCCTCAGCACTGACCCTCCGACAGTGCGGCACTCCCTCAGCACTGACCCTCCCACAGTGCGGCGCTCCCTCAGCACTGACCCTCCGACAGTGCGGCGCTCCCTCAGCACTGACCCTCCGACAGTGCGGCGCTCCCTCATCACTGACCCTCCGACAGTGCGGCGTTCCCTCAGCACTGACCCTCCGACAGTGCGGCGCTCCCTCAGCACTGACCCTCCGACAGTGCGGCGCTCCCTCAGCACTGACCCTCCGACAGTGCGGCGCTCCCTCAGCACTGACCCTCCGACAGTGCGGCGCTCACTCAGTGCTGACCCTCCTACAGTGCGGCGCTCCCTCTAAAAGCATAATTTGAAAAGCTAAAGGACTGCTGCCCTTTCTCTCCATGGGTGGGATACAAGGGGGTTGGATGGTATGTTGTCCTCGGACCCCCATCCAGTGTAACCGTGTCCAGTCCTGGGTCCTGCCCCCCTCAGGGGGGAGATATTGCCCCTGGAGGGGGTTCAGCGCAGATTCACCAGCATGGTCCCGGGGCTGAAGGGGTTAAATTACGAGGGTGGGTCACACAGACTGGGCTTGTATTCCCTCGAGTGTAGAAGGTTAAGGGAGATTCTGATGCACTTTAAATTAAAGTGTTGCCAAGTCCCTTCCTCCCTGAGACTCTGGTTATACCGGGGTTGGGGGCGAGCGGGAGGGTGAGGACAGGGGGGTTCGGGTGAAGACGGGTGATGGGTCTCCTGACACCAGCCACCAAGACAGACTCACCTGCTCACACAATAAAAAGAGATGAGATGGAAGATATCCCCAAATGTCACTCCGGAACCTTCCAGGGAAAAAGCTGAAAGGGAAGGGTGGAGGATTGTTAATATTCCCGACCGACCAGCTCCCTAATCCCACACCCCCCACCCCACAACACTCCTGTCCACAACATCCCGTCACTCAGGGGCTACTCTGGGAACTGCCCTTCTTCTTCACTCACAGGGTGTGGGTGTCGCTGGCTGGGCCCAGCATTTATTGCCCATCCCTAATTGCCCCTTGAGAAGGTGGTGGTGAGCTGCCTTCTTGAGCCGCTGCAGTCCCTGTGGTGTAGGTACACCCACAGTGCTGTTAGAGAGGGAGTTCCAGGATTTTGACCCAGTGACAGTGAAGGAACGGCTGATATATTTCCAAGTCAGGATGGTGAGTGACTTGGAGGGGAACTTCCAGGTGGTGGTGTCCCCATGTGTCTGCTGCCCTCGTCCTTCTAGATGGTAGTGGTCGTGGGTTTGGAAGGTGCTGTCTAAAGGAGCCTTGGTGAATTCCTGCAGTGCATCTTGTAGATGGTACACACACTGCTGCTACTGTGTGTCGGTGGTGGAGGGAGTGAATGTTTGTGGATGTGGTGCCAGTCAAGCTGGTTGCTTTGTCCTGGATGGTGTCAAGCTTCTTGAGTGTTGTGGGAGCTGCACTCATCCAGGCAAGTGGGGAGTATTCCATCACACTCCTGACTTGTGCCTTGTAGATGGTGGACAGGCTTTGGGGAGTCAGGAGGTGAGTTACCCACTGCAGGATTCCCAGCCTCTGACCTACTCTTGTAGCCACAGTATTTATATGGCTGGTCCAGTTCAGTTTCTGGTCAATTGTAACCCCCAGGATGTTGTTAGTGGGGGATTCAGCAATGTTAATGCCATTGAATGTCAAGGGGTGATGGTTGGGATTCTCTCTTGTTGGAGATGGTCATTGCCAGGCACTTGTGTGGCGCGAATGTTACTTTCCACTTGTCAGCCCAAGCCTGGATATTGTCCAGGTCTTGCTGCATTTGGACATGGACTGCTTCAGTATCTGAGGAGTCGCAAATGGTGCTGATCATTGTGCAATCATCAGCGAACATCCCCACTTCTGACCTTATGATGGAAGGAAGGTTATTGATGAAGCAGCTGAAGATGGTTGGGCCGAGGACACTACCCTGAGGAACTCCTGCAGTGATGTCCTGAAGCTGAGATGACTGACCTCCAACAACCACAACCACCTTCCTGTGTGCTAGATGTGACTCCAACCAGTGGAGAGTTTTCCCCCTGATTCCCATTGACTCCAGTTTTGCTAGGGCTCCTTGATGCCACACTCGGTCAAATACGGCCTTGATGTCAAGGGCAGTCACTCCCACCTCACCTCGGGAGTTCAGCTCTTTTGTCCATGTTTGAGCCAAGGCTGTAATGGGGTCAGGAGCTGAATAGCCCTGGCGGAACCCAAACTGCTCGGGTTAAACATTGCGGCACTGCCACGTATCAGTGTCAAGGGGCAGGAGTTGAGACAGCATTAAGCATCGAGGGCACAACTCAGAACCTTCCAGAATACCTGGTGGATGGGTACAATTTGGAACCTTCCAGAATGTCTGGAGGTCGTGTGCAATTCAGAGCCTTTCTAGATTACCCAGTGGATGGGCACAATCCAGAACTTTCTAGAATACCTAGCAGGGGGCACAACTCAGAATGTTCTAGAATAGCTGATGGACAGATCTCACTCACTGGCGTTGCTAGGATCCTCGTTGATGATAAAGTCGTGCACAAAGGAGGGGTCAGAATCGTCGGACAGCCTGACGGACAGCACTTTCTTCTGGGACGTCGCTGACTTTCGCACCAGGAAGATCTGCCATGGGGGGAATCACACTCATTGTTAAAGGGCCGGGACGCACAGAATTCCCCAAAGAATGTACATCTCGTTAAATGAAATAAAAAGGCCACACGTGTTGGGACATGTAGAGCAACACACATGTTCCAGTGGCAATGTCATCACGTGTCGGTGGGGGAGTGAAGGAGAGGGATCTAGGGTTATACATTCACAAAACATTATAAGGAGCAATAGTGTTAATAGTGACCATAACAAAAACTCCAAACAAGAACTGGGCTTTACTTCTAGACAGGTAGAAGTTAAAAGTTAGAATTCATGTTAAAGTTGTATAGAACCTTGGTTACACCACACTCGGAGTTACCGCGCACAGTCCCGGTCTCTCTATCCCACACTCGGAGTTACCGTGCACAGTCCCGGTCTCCGTATCCCACACTCGGAGTTACCGCGCACAGTCCCGGTCTCTCTATCCCACACTCGGAGTTACCGCGCACAGTCCCGGTCTCCGTATCCCACACTCGGAGTTACCGAGCACAGTCCCGGTCTCTGTATCCCACACTCGGAGTTACCGTGCACAGTCCCGGTCTCCGTATCCCACACTCGGAGTTACCGCGCACAGTCCCGGTCTCCGTATCCCACACTCGGAGTTACCACGCACAGTCCCGGTCTCCGTATCCCACACTCGGAGTTACCGCGCACAGTCCCGGTCTCCGTATCCCACACTCGGAGTTACCGCGCACAGTCCCGGTCTCCGTATCCCACACTCGGAGTTACCGCGCACAGTCCCGGTCTCCGTATCCCACACTCGGAGTTACCGCGCACAGTCCCGGTCTCTCTATCCCACACTCGGAGTTACCACGCACAGTCCCGGTCTCCGTATCCCACACTCGGAGTTACCGCGCACAGTCCCAATCTCCGTATCCCACACTCGGAGTTACCACGCACAGTCCCGGTCTCCGTATCCCACACTCGGAGTTACCGCGCACAGTCCCGGTCTCCGTATCCCACACTCGGAGTTACCGCGCACAGTCCCAGTCTCCGTATCCCACACTCGGAGTTACCACGCACAGTCCCGGTCTCCGTATCCCACACTCGGAGTTACCGCGCACAGTCCCGGTCTCTCTATCCCACACTCGGAGTTACCGCGCACAGACCCAATCTCCGTATCCCACACTCGGAGTTACCGTGCACAGTCCCGGTCTCCGTATCCCACACTCGGAGTTACCGCGCACAGTCCTGGTCTCCGTATCCCACACTCGGAGTTACCGCGCACAGTCCCAGTCTCCGTATCCCACACTCGGAGTTACCACGCACAGTCCCGGTCTCTCTATCCCACACTCGGAGTTACCACGCACAGTCCCGGTCGCCGTATCCCACACTTGGAGTTACCGCGCACAGTCCCGGTCTCCGTATCCCACACTCGGAGTTACCGCGCACAGTCCTGGTCTCTCTATCCCACACTTGGAGTTACCGAGCACAGTCCCGGTCTCCGTATCCCACACTCGGAGTTACCGTGCACAGTCCCGGTCACCGTATCCCACACTCGGAGTTACCGAGCACAGTCCCAGTCTCACTATCCTACACTCGGAGTTACCGAGCACAATCCCGGTCTCTCTATCCCACACTCAGAGTTACCACACACAGTCCCGGTCTCCGTATCCCACACTCGGAGTTACCGCGCACAGTCCCGGTCTCCGTATCCCACACTCGGAGTTACCGCGCACAGTCCCGGTCTCTCTATCCCACACTCGGAGTTACCACACACAGTCCCGGTCTCCGTATCCCACACTCGGAGTTACCACGCACAGTCCCGGTCTCCGTATCCCACACTCGGAGTTACCATGCACAGTCCCGGTCTCCGTATCCCACCCCGGTCTCCGTATCCCACACTCGGAGTTACCACGCACAGTCCCGGTCTCCGTATCCCACACTCGGAGTTACCGCGCACAGTCCCGGTCTCCGTATCCCACACTCGGAGTTACCGCGCACAGTCCCGGTCTCCGTATCCCACACTCGGAGTTACCGCGCACAGTCCCGGTCTCTCTATCCCACACTCGGAGTTACCGCGCACAGTCCTGGTCTCCGTATCCCACACTCGGAGTTACCGCGCACAGTCCCGGTCTCTCTATCCCACACTCGGAGTTACCGAGCACAGTCCCGGTCTCCGTTTCCCACACTTGCAGTTACCGTGCACAGTCCCGGTCTCTCTATCCCACACTCGGAGTTACCGCGCACAGTCCCGGTCTCCGTATCCCACACTCAGAGTTACCGTGCACAGTCCCGGTCTCCGTATCCCACACTCGGAGTTACTGTGCACAGTCCCGGTCTCTCTATCCCGCACTCGGAGATACCGTGCACAGTCCCAGTCTCCGTATCCCACACTCGGAGTTACCGCGCACAGTCCCGGTCTCCGTATCCCACACTCGGAGTTACCGCGCACAGTCCCGGTCTCTCTATCCCACACTCGGAGTTACCGCGCACAGTCCCGGTCTCCGTATCCCACACTTGGAGTTACCACGCACAGTCCCGGTCTCCGTATCCCACATTCGGAGTTACTGTTCAAGTTCTGGTCTCTTTTTTATAACAAGTATTTAAATGCTTGTTTGGTGATACAGAATTTGATTGTTGCTGACAAAAGCGATTTGTTTGTTGAAGCTTTTCATCTTGGACTCCTCAGGACAACCCACAAGAATACCAAAATTAAAGGAACAACAGTTTATACTGTATGAAAAAAGGGTGCTGTTTGGCTGGCAAGTGGGCTCTGATTGGTAGAGGCGTTGCCATGGAGAATGCCCCAGTTTATAGTGATTGGCAGTTAACTGCCAAGCGTTGTTTACAATTTAAACCAGGCAACTTGACCCTGATTGGTCCTGAGGAATGAACCTGCGAATGGCTGTCACTTATTTTGTTTGGCTGAAGCAGGCGCTATGTGTGTACACGTTCTTGCCGTCTGCAAAGAGCAGGGCCCCGTGCATTGATCTGTGTAGCTTCCAGTACACGCAAATGCACCACACAGCGAGCCCTACTGGCAATCTTAAATTGGCTGTCAGTGTAATCTTTAGCACACTGAGGATTATTTAGCAACTGTTGTCCAATCGCGGAATCACACCTCATGTTGCACTCTGTGCTTTGAGTTTTGCAAGTACGGGCTGGTTGGGTACAGTCTGTACCCTGCCCATGTAAACAGCGACTGGGACACGCTGTTTGATCCGATCCGTCAGTCTATGGGATGTGCAGACACACCTAGTATCACACTGACACTGACATTCATACACCACATCACTGGTTTGTGTGTCCGTGTATGTAGGGGCTGCCCGAGACACACAACAGTGGTGTCCCTTTACTCCCTACCTTATCTACAACCGGCTCTGCACAACATCAGTTGGAGAAAGGCTTGGGTGAGTTGCTGTAACCAGGTTTGAACAAGTTTTCCAGACACAGTGAAGAACTTGTGAAGACCATAGGGGATTTGCTTATGGATAGCAACGCTGTGTGTATGTGCCCATTGAACATTGCTAGCCTATTGACCAGTGTTCCACTTGAGGAAGCTGTAGATATTAGTGCTGCAGCACTATAATCCTGGTGATCTAGACCCACCACCACTGCGTCAATCACCATTCACTTGGCAACTCGCCCAGTTGGGTTCTGTTTTAATGACACCATGTGTGCCCAAATAGATGGCATTACCATGGGGGTGCCCTCTCGGCCCAGCTCTCGCCAACATCTCCGTGGGGTCCCCTGAGAAACGTGTCTTCGATGGACTGACACCCAGCCCCCTACCCCTTGCACATTTCCAATGTGTGGGTGATGCGTTCATGATGTTTCAATCCATGGCTACGTGTGATCATTTCCTTACACGTCTCGATGATCTCCACCCAGCGCTCAAATTCACCTTTAAAACCTGCCGGGGGGGAATTCTCTACCAGGGTCCAGCACAAGCGGACTTCACTGCTCAGTCCACGCTTTGGGGTATTTACTGTTCCACACGCTATAATATCGGCAAATAGGGCCCGAGCCATTAGCTCAACATACAAGCTTGATGCTGAAATGGATATTGATTTTTAATTCATTCACAGGGTGTGGGCATCACTGGCTGGGCAGCATTTATTGCCCATCCCTAATTACCCTTGTTCAGAGGGCATTTAAGAGCCAACTGCATTGCTGTGGGTCTGGAGTCACATGTAGGCCAGACCGGGTAAGGACGGCAGATTTCCCTCCCTAACGTGAGCCAGATGGGTTTTTACAACAATCGATGATAGTTTCGTGGTCACCGTCAAACTTTTAATCCCAGATTTTTATTGAATTCAGATTCCACCCTCTGCCCTGGTGGGATTGGAACCCGGGTATCCAGAGCGTTACCCTGGGTCTCTGGGTTACTAGCCCAGTGACAATACCACTGCCCCATCACCACCTCCCCCATGGGGCACATCAAAGGCATCCTTGCAGGATAATGGCTACTCCGATCAGATCATTTCAGGCCGTGTATTGCACAAACTCACGATCGGGCCTGAGACTGTCACTTTCAGACCCTGAAATGTGCCCAGTCCACCTCAGGGCTAGATACCTCAAAAAGACCTGAGCAACAGGTGAGGCTTCACACTGCTACCATGCAGTAGAAACACCAGTGTTATTCGCCACTATTAGGATGGTGCCGTCAAGCCAAAGAGATGTCCTGCCTATCACACAGGTGAACAATGTGGTATATGAATGTCAGTGCCCGTGTGATGCAGAGTGAAGCTGCCTGGCTTAAATTCCAAACAACTCATCAGCATTCTCTTCTCATCCAGTATAAATTGTTGTTCTCTTTACATTAGATATTCTTGTCCTGGTGAGTCCAGGACAGAAAGCTTCTACAAACAATGTCTCTTACTTCAGCAATAGGAGGGATATTGAGGTACTGGAGACAGATCGACAAGGACGATCCCAGAAACTGAGAGGTTAGAACGATCTGGAAAGATTGAACAGGCCGGGGCTCTCTCCTCTAGAAAAGAGACGGCCGAGGGAGGGGGCGACCTGATCGAGCTCTTTAAAATGATGGAGGGGGTTTCGATAGGGTCGACGTAGAGAAGATGTTTCCCCTTGTGGGGTTTGTGGGGTGGGGGAGACCAGAACTAGGGGCCCATCGATATAAGACAGTCACTAATAAATCCGATCGGGAATTCAGGAGAAACTCCTTCACCCAGAGAGTGGGGAGAATGTGGGACTCGCTCCCACGGGGAGTGGGGAGAATGTGGGACTCGCTCCCACGGGGAGTGGGGAGAATGTGGGACTCGCTCCCACAGGGAGTGGGGAGAATGTGGGACTCGCTCCCACAGGGAGTGGGGAGAATGTGGGACTCGCTCCCACGGGGAGTGGGGAGAATGTGGGACTCGCTCCCACGGGGAGCGGGGAGAATGCGGGACTCGCTCCCACGGGGAGCGGGGAGAATGTGGGACTCGCTCCCACGGGGAGTGGGGAGAATGTGGGACTCGCTCCCACGGGGAGTGGGGAGAATGTGGGACTCGCTCCCACGGGGAGTGGGGAGAATGTGGGACTCGCTCCCACGGGGAGTGGGGAGAATGTGGGACTCGCTCCCACGGGGAGTGGGGAGAATGTGGGACTCGCTCCCACGGGGAGTGGGGAGAATGTGGGACTCGCTCCCACGGGGAGTGGGGAGAATGTGGGACTCGCTCCCACGGGGAGTGGGGAGAATGTGGGACTCGCTCCCAGGGGGAGTGGGGAGAATGTGGGTCTCGCTCCCACGGGGAGTGGGGAGAATGTGGGACTCGCTCCCACAGGGAGTGGGGAGAATGTGGGACTCGCTCCCACGGGGAGTGGGGAGAATGTGGGACTCGCTCCCACAGGGAGTGGGGAGAATGTGGGACTCGCTCCCAGGGGGAGTGGGGAGAATGTGGGACTCGAGGACAAACCCTGTCCACCAGGTGTCACTGCTGCCCACAAGTTGCAGTCCTGCTCCTCTGGAACACACACAAACATTGTTTTAAAAGGGAGTTTTTTAAAACTGGTTTTCACAGCGAGATTTTTAGGATTAAAAGGCTTAGTTGCTGCTTTTGAATCTAAGAATGGGGCCAGGCTGCTAATCCCACGAGTCTCCACAACAACGTCCCCACATTCAGAAACAAGATCTAGGCTTCAGTTTTCAAACGTCAGTGTAAAGAAGGTTGCAGGGGACACAGGAAGATCCCACACCCGGTCCGTGCCCCATCAGCTGATCCCGCCCGGGGTGCCTGTTGGTCTCAGGGCCACCGGGATTCCTGCTCCCGACTGGCATGCCAGAAAGCACGCACACCGATGGGGAGAGGGCAGGAGGGGAATGGGCTGCGACGCCCCCTGTAGTCGAATGGCCGAAGCGCGATGTCCCGCCGTTGTTCGAGGCAGGTTACTGGGGTCCGCCTGTGAAACCACAGCACCGCCACCCACACCCCCCACCCCATCCCCCACAGGCGACAGCAGTTTCTCCCGGGTAGAGACAGAGTCCAGGAAGGGGGTGGGGGGTGGGGGAGGAATTGGAAGTAAAGGTTATGAGAAACTCACCCCCGGATTTTCTCGCTGGAGAATGTGAAGGGAGGTTGCGGAGTTCATGGTGAGTTGAAGCCAGACAGAGTGGGTGAAGATTAGACGATCCAAGATGCTGACTTTGCTGAGGGAGGGTTTGTGTGAGGGGAGCTGAGAGGACAGAGTCTCAGGGGTATCGTAAACAGGATCCACCTGCATTCTGACAAAAGGAACAGAACAGATATCAGGATCACTCCCACCGTCCACAATCCCAATCCCAAACCCCTTCCCGTTCACTCCCACCGTCCACAATCCCAATGGACCCAAACCCCTTCCCGTTCACTCCCACTGCCCACAATCCCAATGGACCCAAACCCCTTCCCGTTCACTCCCACTGTCCACAATCCCAATGGACCCAAACCCCTTCCCGTTCACTCCCACCATCCACAATCCCAATCCCAAACCCCTTCCCGTTCACTCCCACCGTCCACAATCCCAATGGACCCAAACCCCTTCCCGTTCACTCCCACTGTCCACAATCCCAATGGACCCAAACCCCTTCCCGTTCACTCCCACTGTCCACAATCCCAATGGACCCAAACCCCTTCCCGTTCGCTCCCACTGTCCACAATCCCAATGGACCCAAACCCCTTCCCATTCGCTCCCACTGTCCACAATCCCAATGGACCCAAACCCCTTCCCGTTCACTCCCACTGTCCACAATCCCAATGGGCCCAAACCCCTTCCCGTTCCCTCCCACTGTCCACAATCCCAATGGACCCAAACCCCTACCCGTTCACTCCCACTGTCCACAATCCCAATGGACCCAAACCCCTTCCCGTTCACTCCCACTGTCCACAATCCCAATGGACCCAAACCCCTTCCCGTTCACTCCCGCTGTCCACAATCCCAATGGACCCAAACCCCTTCCCGTTCACTCCCACCGTCCACAATCCCAATGGACCCAAACCCCTTCCCGTTCACTCCCACTGTCCACAATCCCAATGGACCCAAACCCCTTCCCGTTCACTCCCACTGTCCACAATCCCAATGGACCCAAACCCCTCCCCGTTCACTCCCACCGTCCACAATCCCAATGGACCCAAACCCCTTCCCGTTCACTCCCACTGTCCACAATCCCAATGGACCCAAACCCCTTCCCGTTCACTCCCACTGTCCACAATCCCAATGGACCCAAACCCCTTCCCGTTCACTCCCACTGTCCACAATCCCAATGGACCCAAACCCCTACCCGTTCACTCCCACTGTCCACAATCCCAATGGACCCAAACCCCTACCCGTTCATTGCTCTGTATCTGCTGTCGGATGTGCCCTGTACACACGTAGTCCTTAAACCAGACCAGATATTTACCCGGTGACCATGACGATGCCACAATGGGAAATGGAGGAAGCTGTTGAGCCCCTCTAGCTGCTTTGAGCTGGCCAGATGGCTGGTATTCAGCTGGGAAAGAATTGCGCTGGATTTTGGATCAATAAATATGCAGAAGCAGGGATAATGCAGAAGTGAAGGCTGACGTAGAGCAGTTTAAACAAACGCACAGAAACAGGTCGCAAAATCAGATCGAGACTGAGATCACCAGCCACACTTCTCTCAAATATTCATGACACATCTTCACTGTCTGGAAATGGGTCACAAACTTCGAAACTACAGTCAGGAAATCAGACCACAGAGCATCCTCTGGTCAGAGTAACCAGGCTTCAGAGCACGTGATGGTTTTAATGCAACTTAAAGCTCCCTCTAATTTCCACACGGGGTTAGATACAGAGTAAACTCTCTCTACACCATCCCCATCAAACACTCCCAGGACAGGTACAGCACGGGGTTAGATACAGAGTAAACTCTCTCTACACTGTCCCCATCAAACACTCCCAGGACAGGTACAGCACGGGGTTAGATACAGAGTAAAGCTCCCTCTACACTGTCCCCATCAAACACTCCCAGGACAGGTACAGCACGGGGTTAGATACAGAGTAAAGCTCCCTCTACACTGTCCCCATCAAACACTCCCAGGACAGGTACAGCACGGGGTTAGATACAGAGTAAAGCTCCCTCTACACCGTCCCCATCAAACACTCCCAGGACAGGTACAGCACGGGGTTAGATACAGAGTAAAGCTCCCTCTACACCGTCCCCATCAAACACTCCCAGGACAGGTACAGCACGGGGTTAGATACAGAGTAAAGCTCCCTCTACACCGTCCCCATCAAACACTCCCAGGACAGGTACAGCACGGGGTTAGATACAGAGTAAAGCTCCCTCTACACCGTCCCCATCAAACACTCCCAGGACAGGTACAGCACGGCGTTAGATACAGAGTAAAGCTCCCTCTACACCGTCCCCATCAAACACTCCCAGGACAGGTACAGCACGGGGTTAGATACAGAGTAAAGCTCCCTCTACACTGTCCCCATCAAACACTGCTTTGGAGCACTCCAACAACCTGCATTTATCTAGCGCCTTTAACCCAGTAAAACGTTCCCGAGGTGCTTCACAGGAAGGTCAATCAGACAGAATCTGACCCCGAGCCACATACGGAGATATTTAGGGACAGGTGACCAAAAGCTCGGTCAGAGAGGTCGGTTTTTAGGAGCGTCTTAAAGGACGAGAGAGAGAGAGAGAGAGAGAGAGAGAGAGTTGGAAATGGGCGAATAGGAGGTCGGAAGCTCACCCCCCGGGTTGGAATGTGACACTCAGGCTGTGAACAGACTGGTTTAATCTCGGACTGTTCCCGGGGGCGGGGGGAGAGAGGGATGGAGCCGGTCCCTAGGGAACGGAGATTACAGAGCGGAGGGGTGCAGATGCCGTTGCGGGGAGCGGATGTGGGAAGTATCCTGAAGAGCTGACCCAATCACAGTGACTGGTCGACGGTGACAAATCAGACGTCAATGGAGCAGAATTTCCAGCTCATTCTCTCACTTCCCCCTTCTCACAGGCCCCTGGGATAGTTGCCAGGGTTGATGCCAGTGACAGTCTCTGCAGGTCACTCCCAAAGCACTGCCCAATCCCCACCCCTTCTGAGACTTGCACCCACAGTAGGAAAGGCCCCAGGCTCTATCTGGGGCCTAGCCCTCAGCAGCAACACCCACCACCCACCGTCCACCATTCAAGATTTCGGTTAAATCTTGCGCCCAGCTAAAAGAAGCCAAACAATGTGTTTATTTTTCAGATTAATAATAAAGTTGGTGCTATGAAAGGGGGTTTTAACGTCCGAAGAGCTGGAGTTCGAAAGACCTGGTGATACAATGGAGAATTTATATTCAAAGGGAAAGCTCGGTCTATAAAGAAAGGAGTTTGTGTGAGCGTAAAGTGAGGCATTCAAGGCCTAACCAGCCTGTACACCTCCAGACAACCTGCAAAGGAACCTCATTCAGAAGTCGTAAGGTCAAATGTGCTTTGCCTGTTGTCTGTTTAAGTCTATGGGTTACTGTTGTCTTAATGGAGATTTACCTGGGGCTGATTAATTTGGGGATTTGTTAAAAAGTTAGTAAAATAGTAGCCATTATAAAAAATAGTAGTAATTTTTAACCATGTGTATGTGTTTAATTTGTTTTTATATTAATAAACGTTTAATTTAGCTTTACATAAAAACCTCGAGACTCAGTGGTCTTATTCCGACTGAATTCAGAGCCTGTGCCTCGAAAATGCAGTAAAGTGGGTGAGGATGGTTGTTTCTAATTTCCCTCTGGGATTTGAGTAACTCAGCCTTTACCATCGTAATACCAGGGTTAGGAAGGAGAGAGACCAGTCTCTGTTCTGCCTGCTCGGACTCACCAAACAGAGAACCCAATCTGGCTTAAGATTGCGCCCTGAATGTGGCTGGCCAGAGAGCATCCCTTAGCCGAATATCTGCTCCTCATCGTCCTGGCTTTCCCATGGACATAGAGGTGGTTGGACCAGGAGTTGGGAGGCAGTCAGAGCCTGTGGAAACCTGACTCAGGGAAATTTGGAAAGTTGGAAATATTGGCATTGTGTAGGTGGGAAAGAGGGAGAATAGACATGGGGGGCAAAACCTCAGTCCTTGCCCGAAAATTCTCCATTTCTGCTGAATGACTACTTGCATTTATCTAGCGCCTTTAACACAGTAAAACGTCCCCGAGGTGCTTCACAGGAAGGTCAATCTGACAGAATCTGACCCCGAGCCACATACGGAGATATTAGGGACAGGTGACCAAAAGCTCGGTCACAGAGGTCGGTTTTAAGGAGCATCTTAAAGGAGGAGAGAGAGAGAGAGACAGAGAGAGAGAGAGAGAGAGAGAGAGAGTCGGAGAGGTTTAGGGAGGGAATTCCAGAGCTTAGGCCCCAGGCAGCTGAAGGCACGGCCGCCAATGGTGGAGCAATGGGAACCGGGGGATGGTCAAGAGGCCGGAATTGGAGGAGCGCAGAGATCTCGGAGGGTTGTAGGGGCTGGAGGAGGTTACAGAGATAGGGAGGGTTGTAGGGGCTGGAGGAGCTAACAGAGATAGGGAGGGTTGTAGGGGCTGGAGGAGGTGACAGAGATAGGGAGGATTGTAGGGGCTGGAGGAGGTGACAGAGATAGGAAGGATTGTAGAGGCTGGAGGAGGTGACAGAGATAGGGAGGGTTGTAGGGGCTGGAGAAGGTTACAGAGATAGGGAGGGTTGTAGTGGCTGGAGGAGGTTACAGAGATAGGGAGGGTTGTAGGGGCTGGAGGAGGTGACAGAGATAGGAGGGTTGTAGGGGCTGGAGGAGGTGAAAGAGATAGGGAGGGTTGTAGGGGCTGGAGGAGTTTACAGAGATAGGGAGGGTTGTAGGAGCTGGAGTAGGTTACGGAGATAGGGAGGGTTGTAGGGGCTGGAGGAGGTTACAGAGATAGGGAGGGTTGTAGGGGCTGGAGGAGGTTACAGAGATAGGGAGGGTTGTATGGGCTGGAGGAGGTGACAGAGATATGGAGGGTTGTAGGGGTTGGAGGAGGTTACAGAGATAGGGAGGGTTGTAGGAGCTGGAGGAGGTTACGGAGATAGGGAGGGTTGTAGGGGCTGGAGGAGGTTATAGAGGTAGGGAGGGTTGTAGGGGCTGGAGGAGGTTACAGAGATAGGGAGGGTTGTAGGGGCTGGAGGAGGTTACAGAGATAGGGAGGGTTGTATGGGCTGGAGGAGGTGACAGAGATATGGAGGGTTGTAGGGGCTGGAGGAGGTTGCAGAGATAGGGAGGGGTGTAGGGGCTGGAGGAGGTTACAGAGATAGGGAGAGTTGTAGGGGGCTGGGGGAGGTTACAGAGATAGGGAGGGTTGTAGGGTCTGGAGGAGGTTACAGAGATAGGGAGGGTTGTAGGGGCTGGAGGAGGTTACAGAGATAGGGAGGGTTGTAGGGGCTGGAGGAGGTTACAGAGATAGGGAGGGTTGTAGGGGCTGGAGGAGGTTACAGAGATAGGGAGGGGGTGAGGAGGGATTTGAACATGAGGATGTGAGTTTTGAAATCGAGGTGTTTCTGGACCGGGAGCCAGTGTGGGTCAGTGTGAGCACAGGGGGTGATGGGTGAAGGGGACTCGGTGTGAGTTCGGACACGGGGGCAGCAGAGTTTTGGATGAGCTGAAGTTTACGGAGGGTGGAGTGTGGGAGAGCAGCCGGGAGAGCATTGGGATAGTCGAGTGAGGAGGTAGCGGAGGTGTGGGTGAGGGCTTCAGCAGCTGATGAGCTGAGTTAGGAGGGTGGGCGGGAGTAGCGGGGAGGGTGCGGGTTAAACCGATTAAGGGTGGGTTTTGCCGACCCTTCGGGAGGGGCACGAGCTTGTGACGCTCAACGCAAGGCCCACTGAGCTAGGCCGGTCGGAGAGGCCGGATTGGAGAGTTCCCCTCATGGCGGGGGGTGGGGGGGGGGGGGTTACAGAATCAACTCCGCTCCCAACCCCCAAGAAACCCCTCCAGTCACCGGGGAAGGGTTTTCATCGTTGCCACGGCGACAGAAAGGGGTGAAGGCCTAAGAGGCTTCAGCCCTGGGCGTAGGCCCCGAGTGGGGGCTGGGTGAGTTCGAAATGGGCTCAAACACGCCGCCCGGCCTCACCGTCAGCACCTCGGCTCCTCCGGAACGTTCCGGCACCCGCCCGCTTACTCAATGTGGAAATAACCCGGCAGGGCCGAAGGTTAAATTGCAGCCTCTCGGGGAGTGAAGGCCGTGCTTGGAATACACGAGGCAGCTTGTGACTCGGGGCCTAGGGATCGTCCCTCTGAGTAAAACATTGTTGAGACAACAAACTCCCAAACACAGAGCCGGAAAGGGTTTATTAGGTGAACAGCTCAGAGAGGTTTCCATGGCGACAAGTAAAGGTATCCACACTTGCCAAAAAAACATGCTCGGAAAGTAAAGTCAAATTTACAACCTTGTAAATACCACCTCGGGATGTCCCAGAGCGTCTCACACACAATGGAGGACTTTTCTTTTTGAAGTGTGCTCACTGTTGTAATGTAGGAAACTCAGCAGCCCATTGGCGCACAGCAAGATCCCACAAACAGCAACGTGATAATGACCCAGATCATCTGTTTTTTTAGTGATATTGGTTGAGGGGTAAATATTGGCCCCAGGACACCGGGGAGAACTCCCCCCTGCTCTTCTTCCAACAGTGGCCGTGGGATCTTTTACCCCCACCCGAGAGGGCAGACGGGGCCTCGGTTTAATGTCTCATCCTGAAAGACAGTGCGGCGCTCCCTCAGTACTGACCCTCCGACAGTGTGGCGCTCCCTCAGTACTGACCCTCCGACAGTGCGACGCTCCCTCAGCACTGACCCTCCAACAGTGCGGCGCTCCCTCAGCACTGACCCTCCGACAGTGCGGCGCTCCCTCAGTACTGACCCTCCGACAGTGCGGCGCTCCCTCAGTACTGACCCTCCGACAGTGCGGCGCTCCCTCAGCACTGACCCTCCGACAGTACGGCGCTCCCTCAGCACTGACCCTCCAACAGTGCGGCGCTCCCTCAGCACTGACCCTCCGACAGTGCGGCGCTCCCTCAGCACTGACCCTCCCACAGTGCAACACTCCCTCAGTACTGACCCTCGGACAATGCGGCACTCCTTCAGCACTGACCCTCGGACAGTGCGGCGCTCCCTCAGCACTGATCCCCCGACAGTGCAGCACTCCCTCAGCACTGACCCTCCGACAGTGCGGCGCTCCCTCAGCACTGACCCTCCAACAATGTGGCGCTCCCTTAGTACAGGTGGAGTTGCGCTGATAATAAGGGACGGGATCAGTGCATTAGTAAGGGAGGATCTCAGATGGGAAGAACACTGTGTGGAATCTGTTTGGGTGGAGCTAAGAAACAACCAAGGGCAGCAGATATGGCTGGAGTTGTTTATTAGCCACCAAACAGCAGTGGTAATGTGGGGCATGGTGTTAATCAGGAGATGAGAGAAGCATGTAGCATGGACAATACAGAAATCCTGAGTGACTTCAATCTGCATATAGACTGGGTAAGCCAATGGAGGACGAATGCTGTGGAAGGCGAGTTTCTGGAGAGCATTAGGGATGGTTTTCTACAGCAGTATGTTGAGGAGCTGGTTACAGGACAGGCTATTTTATAGCTAGTATTGTGTAATGAGAAAGGGTTCGTTAATAATCTCATTGTAAAAGAACCTTTAGGGATGAGTGACCACAACATGATAGAATTTTACATGATGTTTGAAAGTGAGGTAGTTCACTCTGAAGCAAGGGTGTTAAAGTTGAATAAAGGAAATTATGAAGGCATGAGGGACAGATTGGCTGAGGTGGATTGGGAAAATACATTAAAAGGTATGACCGCACATGGGCAATGGATAGTCTTCAAAGAACTCTTACATAGCTCACAGCACCTATACATTCCTATACCTATACATCAAGATGCAAAAGCCCAAAATATGTCAGTCAACCCTGGCTGACAAAGGAAGTTAAGGATTGTATAAGATCAAAAGAAAAGGTTTATAAAGTTGCCGGAAGCCGTGGTAAACCTGAGGTTTGGGAGGTTTTTTAGAAACAGCAAAGGAAGACCAAGAAACTGGTAAAGAAAGGGACAGTAGAATATCTAGCAAAAAACATAATAACGGACTGTAAAATCTTCTCGAGGTGTGTAAAAAGGAAGTGTTTGGCTAAGACAAATGTGGGCCCATTACAGACAGAGTCAGGAGAATTTATAATGGGGAATAGAGAAATGGCAGAGGAGCTGAATGATTACTCTGTGTCTGTTTTCACTGAGGAAGATACAGGAAATCTCCCAGATTTAGAGATCCAAGGGACTAGGGAGAATGAGGAGTTGAAGGAAATTAGTATTAGTAAGAAGGTTGTATTGGAGGAATTAATGGGACTGAAAGTTGCTAAGTCCCGGGGACCTGATATTCTGCATCCCAGAGCATTGGAAGAGGTTGCTGTAGAGACAGTGGATGCATTGGTGATGATTTCCCAAAATTCTATAGATTCTGGAATGGTTCCTGAGGATTGGAAGGCAGCAAATGTCACCCCCACTATTTAAGGACGGTGGGAGAGAGAAAACAGGGAACTACAGACCTGTTAGCCTTACATCAGTGGTAGGGAAAATACTAGAATCTATTCTGAAGGAAGTGATAAATGGATACTTGGATAATCATGACCTGATTGGCATGGATTTGTGGATGGGAGATCATGTTTGACCAACTTGTTGGAGTTTTTTAAGGATGTTACTAACAAAATTGATAAAGGAGAGTCGATGGATGCAGTATACTTGGATTTTCAGAAGGCTTTTGATAAAACCCCCCACAGGAGCTTGTCAGTGAAATAAAAGCAGATGGGATAGGAGGCAGTATACTGGCGTGGATTAAGGATTGGCTAATGGACAGAAAACAGAGAGTAGGAATAAATGGGTCATTCTCGCGTTGACAGACTGTGACCAGTGGGATACGGCAAGGATCAGTACTTGGGGCCCCAGCTGTTCACAATATATATCAGTAATTAGGATGCGGAGACCAAATGTAATATTTCCAGGTTTGCGGATGATACGAGGCTAGGGTGGGAATGTGTGTCGTGAGGAAGATGTAAAGCAGCTACAGGAGGATTTGGACAGACTCAGTGAGTGGGCAAGAACGTGGCAGATGGAATATAATGTAGAAAAATGTGAGGTTACCCACTTTGGTAGAAGGAACAGATGTAAAAAGCAAGAGGGTAGCCAGGGAAAGGGTAGGCCCACTCAGCGACGGAGGTGGGAATCTGTGTGCGGAGCCAGAAGAAATGGGAGAGATACTAAATGAATACTTTTCATCACCAAAGAGAAGGACTTAGCGGTCGATTTGTCTGGGGAAGAGTGTGTAGATAGCCTGGATCATGTTGAGATCAAAAAAGAGGAGGTGTTAGGCGTCTTGAAGAATATTAAGGTGGATTAGTCCCCAGGGCCAGATGGGATCTATCCCAGAGTACTGAGGGAGGCAAGGGAGGAGATTGCTGGGGCCTTGACAGAAATCTTTGTATCCTCACTGGCTACGGGTGAGGTCCCAGAGGACTGGAGAATGGCCAATGTTGTTCCATTGTTTAAGAAGGGTAGCAGGGATAACCCAGGAAATTACAAGCCGGTGAGCCTTACATCAGTGGTAGGGAAATTATTGGAGAAGATTCTTCGTGACAGGATTTACAACATTTGGAAGCAAATGGGCGTATTAGTGAGAGGCAGCATGGTTTTGTGAAGGGGAGGTCGTGTCTCACTAACTTGATTGAGTTTTTCGAGGAAGTGACAAAGATGATCGACGATGGAAGGGCAGTGGATGTTATATACATGGATTTCAGTAAGGCCTTTGACAAGGTCCCTCATGGCAGACTGGTACAGAAGGTAAAGTCGCACGGGATCAGAGGTGAGCTGGCAAGATGGATACAGAATTGGCTTGGTCATAGAAGACAGAGGGTAGCAGTGGAAGGGTACTTTTCTGAATGGAGAGCTGTAACTAGTGGAGTTCCGCAGGGATCAGTGCTGGGACCTTTGCTGTTTGTAGTATACATAAATGATTTGGAGGAAAATGTAACTGGGCTAATTAGTAAGTTTGCAGACGACACTAAGGTTGGAGGAGTTGCAGATAGTGAAGAGGATTGTCAAAGGATACAACGGGATATAGATCGATTGGAGACTTGGGCGGAGAAATGGCAGATGGAGTTTAATCCGGACAAATGCGAGATAATGCATTTTGGAAGGTCTAATACAGGCAGGAATTATACAGTAAATGGCAGAACCCTTAAGTGCATTGACGGGCAGAGGGATCTGGGTGTACAGGTCCACAGGTCTCTGAAAGTGGCAACGCAGGTGGATAAAGTAGTCAGGAAGGCATATGGCATGCTTGCCTTCATTGGCAGGGGTATTGAGTATAAAAGCTGGTAAGTCATGCTGCAGCTGTATAGAACCTTAGTTAGGCCACACTTGGAATATTGCGTGCAATTCTGGTCACCACATTACCAGAAGGATATGGAGGCATTGGAGAGGGTGCAGAGGAGGTTTACCAGGATGCTGCCTGGTCTGGAGGTTATTAGCTATGAGGAGAGGTTGGAGAAACTGGGATTGTTCTCACTAGAGCGACGGAGATTGAGGGGCGACTTGATAGAAGTTTACAAAATGATGATGGCATGGACAGAGAAGATAGTCAGAAGCTTTTTCCCAGGGTGGAAGAGTCAATTACTAGGGGACATAGATTTAAGGTGAGAGGAGAAAACTATAGAGGAGATGTGCGGGGCAAGTTTTTTACGCAGAGGGTAGTGAGTGTCTGGAATTCGCTGCCAGAGGAGGTGGTGGAAGCAGGTACGATAGTGGTGTTTAAGAGGCAGCTTGACAAATACATGAATAGGATGGGAATAGAGGGATATGGAACCCGGAAGTGCAAAATGTTTTAGTTGACGGGCAATATGATCGGCGCAGGTTTGGAGGGCCAAAGGGCCTGTTCCTGTGCTGTACTTTTCTTTGTTCTTTGTTCTTTGTACAGATGTGCAGAGTATTTGCTAAATGGGAAGAGATTAGAAAGTGTAGATGTACAGAGGGACCTGGGTGTCCTTGTCCATAAGTCACTGAAAGCCAACATGTGGGTGCAGCAGGGAATTAGGTAGCTAATGGAGTGTTAGCCTTTATCACAAGAGGACATGAGCACAGGAGGAGTGAAGTCTTGCTCCAGTTGTATAGAAGCTTGGTTAGCCCGCACCTGGAGTACTGTGTGCATTTTTGGTCCCCTTACCTCAGAAAGGATATTATTGCCATAGTGGGAGTGCAACAAAAGTTCACCAGACTTATTCCAGGGACGGAGAGACTGTCTTATGAAGAGAGATTGGGGAAACTGGGCCTGTATTCTCTAGAGTTTCGAAGAATGAGAGGTGATCTCATTGAAACCTACAGAATACTGAAAGGGATAGACAGGGTAGATGCAGGAAAGATGATTCCTCTGGTTGGGGAGTCTAGAACCAGGGGACACAATTTCAAAATAAGGGGGAAGCCATTTAGGGCTGAGATGAGGAGAAATTTCTTCACTCAGAGGGCTGTGAATCTTTGGAATTCTCTACCCCAGAGGCTGTGGAAGCTCAGTCATTGCTTATGTATAAGGTAGAGGTTGATAGATTTCTGATTAACAATAATGTAAAGGGTTATGGGGATAGTGTGGGTAAAAGGAATTGAAGTGTTTGATCAGTGGAGCAGGCTCGATGGGCTGAATGGCCTTCTCCTGTTCCTAGGTTCCTACCACTTGCTGGAAAATTCCTATGTGGATTACACTTGACCAACTAGTCCAGAGAATGGAATGTCGCACCTAAAAAGGTGTCACGGCCTACTTCAGACAGAGACACTTCAAAGAGAAAGATGCAATGCAAAAACCAAACTGTAATCTCCTGTGGTTACGGAGACAATGAAGGCTGATTACCATCTGAGCAGAAACTATCTCCTGTGACTGTGGACATGATGTGAGTTGAAAAGAAAGCAGTTCTGGGCGAAAGACATGTTTGGGGGTTTTTTCCCCTTCCAGGAATACACAAGGGGTTAAAAAGCCAACTGCAACCCCGGTCCCTGTGTGCTAGTTTTGGTGCTCCAGGCCTGGTGTATGAGCGTGTGCTGTGAAAGTCACTGCTGAAGAACATCAACTAGGCATCCCTGAGCTTGCAGGTAAAAAAAAGTCCCCTCTCTCTGATTGGTGGAGGCAATCACAAGTCAGCAAAGCCAACGTCAAAAAGGAAACAGGACAACCCCTTCAGCTAACCTGAAGAACCAAGAATCTCCAAACCAACTGTTCAACTGCCAAAGTCATCTCCACCGGAATCACCCAAATTAACAGCCGCGGCGTTTCGCCATTCAGTCCTCACGGACAAGCCAAAGACTGATTCGTATATCTTTTAAACTTTTATTTCTGGCCTCACTCCTCATTTCTAATCTGAGAACACATGTGTTGCGTTTTTATTTTTTTTCCTCTCGTGTTTTAGGAACAAATAAACTCACTCTTTCTTGAACTCAAGAAAGCCTGGCTAAATTTGGCTCCTTTTTAAAACATAAATACATCTAGACTGGGAAAAGGTGTCCACCAGGGAAGGGGTCCTTTTTAAATGAACCTCGTTGTGACCAGTCGAGGGGGGTTGAATAAAGAATGAGAGTCAGTTCATCCTTCCTCACCCGGGGATCATCGCGAAGTGGGGGAAACTCGCCAGGGGACCGGTTGTAACTCCTGTTATCCTGGCACATTATATATTCCACCTGCCCTGTTCCTGCCCACTCACTCAGGGAAGGGGTGTGTGAAACCCTTCAGCGGGAAAGCAGCGGGTAAGAATTTAGGATTGGTCGATCCCGGTTCCAACACTCTGCAAACTCTCTCTAAAGACATTCTCTGCCGAGGGCCTCAAACAGCCTGAACAAACTGCACTGCTCTCCAGCCAATTAACTCCTGGGTTTCGGGCATTCCAACCGTGATGATACTCCCACCAGGAACGATACTTTCCCTGGGCTGAACTGGCTCCAGGGACGACTGGGAGGAGGAGGGGCTGTTTGGCTCGCTCGAGGGGCTGTTTGGCTCCCTCGGCCCCTCCACGGGTCTGATCGGGTGGGTTAAGGGGACGAGGAGAACAGGAACGTGAGCAGGGGCGTTTGTGCCTGACACTCTGGCTGCTCAGGGAGTGCTGTGTCTCAACACGCACTCCACAAACACTCGGAGCTCTTAAAAACACAACCCCCAGGGTGTGGGAAGCGACTAAGAATTCGCAGGAACGCCAGGTCAGGGTCAGGGCTCACCCTGTCCCAGTTCCACAAACTGCATTCAGTGGCCCCGCCTTTTGGGTCTAATATATCATCACCCTCAATGTCACCCAGAATTCCAGCCCCCTCCTCTCCTGAAGGTGCTGACTCTCACTGGGGTACAGGGTCCCCCTCCTCTCCTGAAGGTGCTGACTCTCACTGGGTTACAGGTCCCCCTCCTCTCCTGAAGGTGCTGACTCTCACTGGGGTACAGGTCCCCCTCCTCTCCTGAAGGTGCTGACTCTCACTGGGGTACAGGGTCCCCCTCCTCTCCTGAAGGTGCTGACTCTCACTGGGGTACAGGGTCCCCCTCCTCTCCTGAAGGTGCTGACTCTCACTGGGGTACAGGGTCCCCCTCCTCTCCTGAAGGTGCTGACTCTCACTGGGGTACAGGGTCCCCCTCCTCTCCTGAAGCTGCTGACTCTCACTGGGTTACAGGTCCCCCTCCTCTCCTGAAGGTGCTGACTCTCACTGGGGTACAGGTCCCCCTCCTCTCCTGAAGGTGCTGACTCTCACTGGGGTACAGGGTCCCCCTCCTCTCCTGAAGGTGCTGACTCTCACTGGGGTACAGGTCCCTCTCCACTCCTGAAGGTGCTGACTCTCACTGGGGTACAGGGTCCCCTCCTCTCCTGAAGGTGCTGACTCTCACTGGGGTACAGGGTCACCCTCCTCTCCTGAAGGTGCTGATCTCAGTGGGTTATAGTATACTGTTGAGTACCACACCGTCTGTGATGTGAGTGCTCTGGGTGCAGCGTGTGAGTGTTCCAGCTGCTCTGATGTTGACAAGGTTGAAGGATGGGCCAGAGGTGGCTCAATGTGAAATACTCTCACCTTCCACTCCCATAACGCACACTGATAATGGAGTACTGAGGGAGTGCCGCACTGTCGGAGGGTCAGTGCTGAGGGAGCACCACACTGTCGGAGGGTCAGTGCTGAGGGAGCGCCGCACTGTCGGAGGGTCAGTGCTGAGGGAGCGCCGCACTGTCGGAGGGTCAGTGCTGAGGGAGTGCCGCACTGTCGGAGGGTCAGTACTGAGGGAGTGCCGCACTGTCGGAGGGTCAGTACTGAGGGAGCGCCGCACTGTCGGAGGGTCAGTACTGAGGGAGCGCCGCACTGTCGGAGGGTCAGTGCTGAGGGAGCGCCGCACTGTTGGAGGGTCAGTGCTGAGGGAGCGCCGCACTGTCGGTGGGTCAGTGCTTAGGGAGCGCCGCACTGTCGGAGGGTCAGTACTGAGGGAGCGCCGCACTGTCGGAGGGTCTGTGCTGAGGGAGCGCCGCACTGTCGGAGGGTCAGTGCCGAGGGAGCGCCGCACTGTCGGAGGGTCAGTGCTGAGGGAGCGCCGCACTGTCGGAGGGTCAGTGCTGAGGGAGGGCCGCACTGTCGGAGGGTCAGTGCTGAGGGAGCGCCGCACTGTCGGAGGGTCAGTGCTGAGGGAGCGCCGCACTGTGGGAGGGTCAGTGCTGAGGGAGTTCCGCACTGTCGGAGGGTCAGTACTGAGGGAGCACCGCACTGTCGGAGGGTCAGTGCTGAGGGAGCGCCGCACTGTCGGAGGGTCAGTGCTGAGGGAGCGCCGCACTGTCGGAGGTGCCGTCTTTCAGGATGAGCCATTAAACCGAGGCCCCGTCTGCCCTCTCGGGTGGGGGTAAAAGATCCCACGGCCACTATTGGGAGAAGAGCAGGGGAGAGTTCTCCCCGGTGTCCTGGGGCCAATATTTACCCCTTAACCAACATCACTAAAAACAGATGACAGCGAATTCCTCTTCAACATTTCCTCCGAAAGCAGATTCAGGCTATGCCACCCCAGGGCAAAGGCAGTGAGAGGGAGATTTACTACAAATTTCCCAGGGATGAGGGACCTCAGTTCATGTGGAGAGACTGGGAGAAGCTGGGATTGTTCTCCTTAGAGCAGAGAAGGTTAAGGGGGAGATTGAATCGAGGCGTTCAAAATCAGGAAGGGTTTGGATCGAGTGAATAAGGAGAAACTGTTCCCAGTGGCAGGAGGGTCGGTAACCAGAGGGACACAGATTGAAGAGAATCGGGAAAAGAGCCAGAGGGGGAGAGAGTGAAAGACAGAGACTGAGGGACAGAGAGACACTGAGAAAGAGGGACAGAGGCAGAGATACACAGGAATTAGGAGCAGGAAGAGGCCACTCAGCCCCTCGAGCCTGCTCCACACTTCAACAAGTTCATGGCTGATCGGGTGAGGCTTCAACTCCGCTTTCCTGTCTGTCCCCATTACACTCGACCCCCTTGCTGATCAAAAGTCTGTCTGCCTAAACTTTGAGTGTATTCAAATGGAGAGACAGAATGAGACAGAGGAAGAGAGTAAGTCTGAGAGAGGGAGAGAGAGACAGAGAGAGGGAGCAGAGAGAGACAGAGAGGCAGAGAGAGAGAAACAGAAAGAGGGAGTGAGAGAGAGGGAGCAGAGTGAGACAGAGAGGCAGATAGAGAGAATCAGAGAGAGGGAGTGAGAGAGAGAGTCACAGAGAGGGAGTGAGAGAGAGCGGGAGTGGGAGAGAGAGGGAGTGAGAGAGAGGAGGGGCAGAGAGAGAGATAGAGTGAGAGACAGCAAGAGGAACAGAGGGAGAGAGAGAGAGAGTGAGACAGAGATAGGAGGAGAGAGAGCAGCTGGAAGTAGAGAATACCTGAACACATGGACTGTGGTTTGTCAGTGAACTGGGTGGAGTTTTTGCCAAATGCATTCACACACTGTCGGATTCCACTCGAACCTACCTCATGCAGCTGATTGTGGAGATGCAGTCTGCTCCTGGTCACGGCAGAAAGGGTTCCTCAAAGTAAAATCCTTGGAAAAGGTTTGTTGGAGTGCTGTGCCTCGGGGATACAGTGAATGCTGCAGTCTCACCCAGCACGGTTACACAAACTCATTCCTCACCCCTCTTCCTCATTCATGCTGGGACAAAAACAATCAGCCAATTTCCAAAGACAGGAAACCACAGCACAGGAGGCGTGGCAAGCAGAAAACACACAGGAACAAAACTTATACCTCGCACAGATCGATAGGAAAAACTTACACACACTCACATTCCCAAACTCAGCAACACACTCACACACACACTCACACTCCCAAACTCAGCAACGCCCTCACACACACTCACACTCCCAAACTCAGCAACACACTCACACACACTCACATTCCCAAACTCAGCAACACACTCACACACACACTCACACTCCCAAACTCAGCAACGCCCTCACACACACTCACACTCCCAAACTCAGCAACACACTCACACACACTCACATTCCCAAACTCAGCAACACACTCTCACACACTCACATTCCCAAACTCAGCAACACACTCACATTCCCAAACTCAGCAACACACTCACATTCCCAAACTCAGCAACACACTAACACACACTCACATTCCCAATCTCAGTATCACACTCAAACACACTCACATTCCCAAACTCAGTAACACACTCACACACTCACATTCCCAAACTCAGCAACACACTCACATTCCCAAACTCAGCAACAAACTAACACACACTCACATTCCCAAACTCAGCAACACTCACACACACTCAAATTCCCAAACTCAGTAACACACTCACATTCCCAAACTCAGCAACACACTCACACACACTCACATTCCCAATCTCAGTATCACACTCACACACACTCACATTCCCAAACTCAGTAACACACTCACACACACTCACATTCCCAAACTCAGTAACACACTCACACACACGCACATTCCCAAACTCAGCAACACACTCACACACACTCACATTCCCAAACTCAACACACACACACACACTCACATTCCCAAACTCAGCAACACACTCACACACACTCACATACCCAAACTCAGCAACACACACACTCACATTCCCAAACTCAGTAACACACTCACATTCCCAAACTCAGCAACACACACACACACTCACATTCCCAAACTCAGCAACACACTCACACACTCACATTCCCAAACTCAGCAACACACTCACATTCCCAAACTCAGTAACACACTCACACACACTCACATTCCCAAACTCAGCAACACACTCACACACACTCACATTCCCAAACTCAGCAACACACTCACACATACTCACATTCCCAAACTCAGCAACACACTCACACACACTCACACTCCCAAACTCAGCAACACACTCACACACATTCACATTCCCAAACTCAGCAACACACTCACACACACTCATATTGCCAAACTCAGTAACACACTCACATTCCCAAACTCAGCAACACATTCACACACACTCACATTCCCAAACTCAGTAACACACTCACATTCCCAAACTCAGTAACACACACACACACACTCACATTCCCAAACTCAGCAACACACTCACACACACTCACATTCCCAAACTCAGCAACACACACACACACACTCACATTCCCAAACTCAGCAACACACTCACATTCCCAAACTCAGCAACACACACACACACACTCACATTCCCAAACTCAGCAACACACACACACACACTCACATTCACAAACTCAGCAACACACACACTCACACTCCCAAACTCAGCAACACACTCACACACACTCGCATTCACAAACTCAGTAACACATTCACACTCACTCACATTCCCAAACTCAGTAACACACACACACACACTCACATTCCCAAACTCAGCAACACACTCACATTCCCAAACTCAGTAACACACTCACACACACACATTCCCAAACTCAGTAACACACTCACACACACTCACATTCCCAAACTCAGTAACACACTCACATTCCCAAACTCAGTAACACACACACACACACTCACATTCCCAAACTCAGCAACACACACACACACACACTCACATTCCCAAACTCAGCAACACACTCACATTCCCAAACTCAGCAACACACACACACACACTCACATTCCCAAACTCAGCAACACACACACACACTCACATTCACAAACTCAGCAACACACACACTCACACTCCCAAACTCAGCAACACACTCACACACACTCGCATTCACAAACTCAGTAACACATTCACACTCACTCACATTCCCAAACTCAGTAACACACACACACACACTCACATTCCCAAACTCAGCAACACACTCACATTCCCAAACTCAGTAACACACTCACACACACACATTCCCAAACTCAGTAACACACTCACACACACTCACATTCCCAAACTCAGTAACACACTCACACACACTCACACTCCCAAACTCAGTAACACACTCACACACACTCACATTCCCAAACTCAGCAACACCCTCACACACACTCACATTCCCAAACTCAGTAACACACTCACACACACTCACACTCCCAAACTCAGCAACACACACACACACTCACATTCCCAAACTCAGCAACACACTCACACACACACACATTCCCAGACTCAGTAACACACACACACTCACATTCCCAAACTCAGCAACACACACACACACACTCACATTCCCAAACTCAGCAACACACACACACACTCACATTCCCAAACTCAGTAACACACTCACACACACTCCCAAACTCAGCAACACACACACACACTCACATTCCCAAACTCAGTAACACACTCACATTCCCAAACTCAGTAACACACTCACATTCCCAAACTCAGCTACACACTCACATTCCCAAACTCAGCAACACACACACACACTCACATTCCCACACTCAGTAACACACTCACACACACTCACATTCCCAAACTCAGTAACACACACACACTCACATTCCCAAACTCAGCAACACACTCACACACAAACATTCCCAAACTCAGTAACACACTCACACACTCACATTCCCAAACCCAGCAACACACTCACACACACTCACATTCCCAAACTCAGTAACACACTCACACACACACATTCCCAAACTCAGTAACACACTCACACACACTCACATTCCCAAACTCAGTAACACACTCACACACACTCACATTCCCAAACTCAGTAACACACTCACACACTCACATTCCCAAACTCAGCAACACACTCACACACACTCACATTCCCAAACTCAGTAACACACTCACACACACTCACATTCCCAAACTCAGTAACACACTCACATTCCCAAACTCAGCAACACACTCACATTCCCAAACTCAGCAACACACTCACACCCACTTTCAGAAATTCAAGATATCATTCATACACACACACACTTACACCCCCAATCTCAGCAACAAATTCACACACACACTCACACAGCGATGCTCAGTAGTGGGGATGTTGAACGAGTGCTTTGCCCCTGTCCTTACAAAGGAAGTACTCGTAACCAGGTGAGGTGAGCGAGGAGGTAACTGGTACATTAGAAGAACTTACAATCGGGAAGGAGATTTTGGAAAGGATTTCTTTACTCAAAATAGATAAGGTACCAAGACCAGATGAGATACATCCAAGGGCACTGAGGGTAATGAGAGTGGAAATTTCAGATGCACTGGTGATCATCTTCCTCTCTTCCTTAGACACAGGTAAGATGCCAGAGGGCTGGAGAATTGCGAATGTTACACCCTTGTTCAATAAGGAGTTCAACAATAATGCTGGAAAATACAGACCAGTCAGTTCGACCTCAGTACTAGGCAAACTTCTGGAAACTAAAGTACGAGATAAAATCAATAATCAATTAGACAAGTGTAGGATAATTAAGGAAAGCCAGCATGGATTCATCAAGGGAAAATCATGTTTAACTAACTTGCTGTAGTGTTTTGAGGAGGTAACAGAGGAGATTGATAAGGGAAAGGCTGTTGATGTGGTGTATATGTATTTTCAAAAGGCATTTGATACAGTGCCACACAACAGACTTGTGAGCAAAATCCTAGGTCGTGGAATAAAAGGGAAAGTAGGCACTTGGATAAGAAATTGACTGAGTGACAGGAAACCAGAGAGTAGTGATAAATAGTTGTTTTTCAGATTGGAGGAAGGTTTGTAGTGGAGTTCCCCAGGGGTCAGTGTTGGGACCCTTGCTCTTCCTGATAAATATTAATGACCTAGACTGTGGTGTGCAGGGCATGATTTCAAACTTTGTAGATGATACGAAGATTGGAAATGTTGTTGACTGTGATGGGGATAGTCTTGAACTTCAAAAGGACATAGACATGTTGGTGGATTGGGCAGACAAGTGGCAGATAAAGTTCAATGCAGAGAAGTGTAAGGTGATCCATTTTGACAGGATAAATATGATGAGACAGTATCAAATAAAGGGAGAAACTCTAAAGGAGGTGCAGGAACAGAGGGACCTCGGTGTATATGTACATAAGTCATTAGAGGTGCCAGGGCATGTTGAGAGAGCAGTTAATAAAGCATCTAGTATCTTAGGTTTTATTGATAGGGGCATTGAGTACAAGAGTAAGGAGGTCATGTTGAACTTGTTTAAGACATTGGTTAGGCCTCATCTGGAGTTCTGCATCCAGTTCTGAGTGCCACACTTGAGGAGGGATGTGAAGGCATTGGAGAAAGTACAGAGGACATTCACAAGAATGATTCCTGGGATAAATAACTGTAGTTATGAGGATAGATTGGAGAGGTTGGGACTGTTTTCCTTGGAGAAAAGAAGGCTGAGAGGAGACTTGATGGAGGTATTCAAGATCCTGAGGGATATAGACAGGGTAAATAGTGAGAAACTGTTCCCACTCCACAGAGCATCAAGAACTAGAGGGCACAGATTCAAAATAATTGGCAAAAGGAGTAAATGTGATGTGGGGAAAAATGTTTTCACCCAGAGGGTGGTTGGAGTCTGGAACAAACTTCCTGAGAGGGTGGTGGAGGCAGATTCGATCGAGGTATTCGGAAGGGAATTGGATTGCTCCCTGAAAAGAGAGAATGTGTAAGGTTACAGGGATAAGGCAGAGGAGCGGGACTAGGTGGAATGCTGTTTCAGAGAACCAGTGCAGACTCGATGGGCTGAATGGCCTCCTTCTGTACTGTAAAGATACTGTGATACATTCACACACTCACACACACAAACTCAGTAACACACTCAGTAACAAATTCACACACAAACTCAGTAACACACACAGACACTCAGTAACAAATTCACACACACACACTCAGTAACACACACACTCAGTAACAAATTCACACACACACACACACACAGTAACACACACAGACACACAGTAACACACACACACACACTCAGTAACAAATTCACACACACACTCAGTAACACACACACACACTCAGTAACAAATTCACACACACTCACAAACTCAGTAACACACACACACACTCAGTAACACACACACTCAGTAACAAATTCACACACACACACACACTCAGTAACACACACAGACACACAGTAACACACACACACACTCAGTAACAAATTCACACACACACACAGTAACACACACACACACTCAGTAACAAATTCACACACACTCACAAACTCAGTAACACACACACACACTCAGTAACAAATTCACACACACACACACTCAGTAACACACACAGACACTCAGTAACACACACACTCACAAACTCAGTAACACACACACACACACACTCAGTAACAAATTCACACACACACTCAGTAACACACACACACACACTCAGTAACAAATTCACACACACTCACAAACTCAGTAACACACACACACACTCAGTAACACACACACTCAGTAACAAATTCACACACACACTCAGTAACACACACACACACTCAGTAACAAATTCACACACACTCACAAACTCAGTAACACACACACACTCAGTAACAAATTCACACACACACACACAGTAACACACACACTCACAAACTCAGTAACACACACACACACACTCAGTAACACACACGCACACACACTCAGTAACAAATTCACACACTCACACACTCAATAACACACACACACTCAGTAACAAATTCACACACTCACACACTCAGTAACACACACACAGTAACAAATTCACACACACACACACTCAGTAACAAGTTCACACACACACACACTCAGTAACAAATTCACACACACACACACTCAGTAACAAATTCACACACTCACACACTCAGTAACACACACACACAGTAACAAATTCACACACACACACACTCAGTAACAAGTTCACACACACACACACTCAGTAACAAATTCACACACACACACACTCAGTAACAAATTCACACACTCACACACTCAGTAACACACACACTCAGTAACAAATTCACACACACACAAACTCAGTAACACACTCACACACTCAGTAACACAGAATCATTTCAGTTCAGGAGGAGGCCATTCTGCACATCGTGTCTGCACTGACTCTCCGAATGAGTAAATCACTGAGTGCCATTCTCCCGCCTTCTCCCCCTAATGCTACACATTCTTCCTTTCCCGATAATAATCCAATTCCCTCTTGAAAGCCTCGATTGAACCCGCCTCCTCCCACACTCTCACCCCGTGCATTCCAGACCCTAACCACTCGCTAAATCAAAACGTTTCTCCTCGTGTCACCATTGCTTCTTAGGCCAATCACCGTAAATCTGTGCCCTCTCGTTCTCGGTCCTTCCACCAGTCGGAACAGTTTCTCCCTGTCTACTCTGTCCTGACCCTCTCATCAATACCTCTATCAAATCTCCTCTCAGCCTTCACTTCTCCGAGGAAAACAGTCCCGGCTTCTCCAATCTATCTCCGTAACTGAAGTTCCTCATCCCTGGAACAATTCTCATGAATCTTTTCTGCACCCAATTATGGATTGGGTGCAGGTCAATGGGACTAGCGGAATAATATTTTGGCACAGATTAGAAGGGCCGAATGGCCTGTTTTTCTGTGCTGTGGTGTTCTATGGTTCTATGGTTCTCTCTAATGCCTTCACAACCATCCTAAAGTGTGCTGCCCAGTTCTGGACACAATACTCCAGCTGAGACTGAACTAGGGACTTATACAAGTTCAACATGACCTCCCTTGCTCTTCTACTCTAGGCACCTATTAGTAAAGCCCAGGATACTGTTTGCTTTATTAACCACGCCTTCAACCTGTCCTGCCACCTTTAATAACTTATGCCTCTGCCCACCCTTTCGAGTTGTGCCCTTTATTTGAAATTGTCTCTCCGCGTTCTTCCTACCAAAATGAATCGCCTCAAATTTCTCCGCATTGATCTTCATCGGCCACTTCTCCGCCCATTCCACCAACCGGCCTGTGTCCCTTTGGAGGTCGACACTGTCCTCCTCACAGTTCAATTCAGTAAGGCATTCACTCTCACACTCATGCATTCATTCACAAACTCACTAACACACACATTGACACTCATAAGCTCAGTAACACATTCACATGCACACATTCACACTCTCATTCACAATCTCTCACACACATACATTCATAAAGTCTAATACACTCTCACACTCATCTTACACACCCACACTCATCTACACATTCATTTCCACACACACTCATCTTCACATTACTTTTCACACTCACATTTATTTTACTCTCACACTCACCTGTACATTCATTTTCACACAAACACTCATTAAAAAACTCATGAACAAAAATATTCACACACATTTCCACACTCGCTAACACAATCTCAGTTACACATTCAGTTTCCACAGTCCCTCAAAGTTGCTCACGCTCACTCACTCATACACACACACACACACACACCCCACCCCAGTTTCATAAACACACACTCTCACACTTTACGCACATTCACACATTTACACATTCCTTTACACACTCATACGCACATTTAAATACACATTCATACATTTACACATTCCTTTACACACTCATACGCACATATTTACAAACACATTCATACATTTACATATTCCTTTACACACACACACATTTACACATCCACAACTCCTTTACACACTCATACACACATATTTACTCACACATTCATGCAATTACATATTCCTTTACACACACACACATTTACACACACACATTTAGACATTTACATATTCCTTTACACACACATACATTTACACATCTACAACTCCTTTACACACTCATACACACACATTCCTTCACACACACATCTACAACTCCTTTACACACTCGTACAAATAAATTTACACACATTCATACATTGACATATTCCTTTACACACTCACACTCATTTACACATTTACAGTTCTGTTACACACTCACACACACACAATTATACACACATTCCCTTACACACTCATTTACACCTCAGACCAGCAGCAGCAGCTAACAGTGACACTGAGGACAGAGATAGTCTCCAGGGTGCTAGAGGGTGGAGGCGCTAATGACCAGGACAACAGGATTGCAGCGCAAAAGAAGCTCACAACTCGGCAACAGAGTTCACATTCCTTATTTTAAAAATACAGAGATTATCATATGAATGAATCAAACACTCGAATATATACAGACAGTATCAACATGGACTGCACTGGTTCCAAATATTAATTAAAACGTGGCACTTTGCACAGGGAAAGCAGCCACCGACACAGACAGCACACATTCTTCATTTACATCGGAACTGTTCTGTTTCTTCAAGGACATAGGTCATTTCCCACTCACACCCAACAGCACAGAAAGTCCCTTCGGATCAAAGAGACTGTATCCATGCTATCCCATCAAACACTCCCAGGACAGGTACAGCACGGGGTTAGATACAGAGTAAAGCTCCCTCTACACTGTCCCCATCAAACACTCCCAGGACAGGTACAGCACGGGGTTAGATACAGAGTAAAGCTCCCTCTACACTGTCCCCATCAAACACTCCCAGGACAGGTACAGCATGGGGTTAGATACAGAGTAAAGCTCCCTCTACACTGTCCCCATCAAACACTCCCAGGACAGGTACAGCACGGGGTTAAATACAGAGTAAATCTCCCTCTGCACTGTCCCCATCAAACACTCCCAGGACAGGTACAACACGGGGTTAGATACAGAGTAAAGCTCCCTCTACACTGTCCCCGTCAAACACTCCCAGGACAGGTACTGCACAGAGTTAGAAACAAAGTAAAGCTCCCTCTACACTGACCCCATCAAACACTCCCAGGACAGGTACAGCATGGGGTTAGATACAGAGTAAAGCTCCCTCTACACTGTCCCCATCAAACACTCCCAGGACAGGCACAGCACGGGGTTAGATACAGAGTAAAGCTCCGTCTACACTGTCCCCATCAAACACTCCCAGGGCAGGTACAGCACGGGGTTAGATACAGAGTAAATCTCTATCTACACTGTCCCCATCAAACACTCCCAGGACAGGTACAGCACGGGGTTAGATACAGAGTAAAGCTCCCTCTGCACTGTCACCATCAAATACTCCCAGGACAGGTACAGCACGGGGTTAGATACAGAGTAAAGCTCCCTCTACACTGTTCCCATCAAACACTCCCAGGACAGGCACAGCACGGGGTTAGATACAGAGTAAAGATCCCTCTATACTGTCCCCATCAAACACTCCCAGGACAGGTACAGCACGGGGTTAGATACAGAGTAAAGCTCCCTCTACACTGTCCCCATCAAACACTCCCAGGACAGGTACAGCACGGGGTTAGATACAGAGTAAAGCTCCCTCTACACTGTCCCCATCAAACACTCCCAGGACAGGTACAGCACGTGGTTAGATACAGAGTAAAGCTCCCTCTACACCGTCCCCATCAAACACTCCCAGGACAGGTACAGCACAGGGTTAGATACAGAGTAAAGCTCCCTCTACACCGTCCCCATCAAACACTCCCAGGACAGGTACAGCACGGGGTTAGATACAGAGTAAAGCTCCCTCTACACTGTCCCCATCAAACACTCCCAGGACAGGTACAGCACGGGGTTAGATACAGAGTAAAGCTCCCTCTACACTGTCCCCATCAAACACTCCCAGGGCAGGTACAGTACGGGGTTAGATACAGAGTAAAGCTCCCTCTACACTGACCCCATCAAACACTCCCAGGACAGGTACAGCATGGGATTAGATACAGAGTAAAGCTCCCTCTACACTGTCCCCATCAAACACTCCCAGGACAGGTACAGCACAGGGTTAGATACAGAGTAAAGCTCCCTCTACACTGTCCCCATCAAACACTCCCAGGACAGGTACAGCACGGGGTTAGATACAGAGTAAAGCTCCCTCTACACTGTCCCCATCAAACACTCCCAGGGCAGGTACAGTACGGGGTTAGATACAGAGTAAAGCTCCCTCTACACTGTCCCCATCAAACACTCCCAGGACAGGTACAGCACGGGGTTAGATACAGAGTAAAGCTCCCTCTACAGTGAAAAGAGAGGGATCGCGGTGATTGATCAATAAATATCTTTGTTACATGATGAGTTTCCCAGGTTTGTCGAATATTGGTTGGATCCTGGGCGTCTCACTGCCAGGGTTTCTGATGGGACTTTGCGCTGTGGCTGTGCAATAGAATAGAATTTTCGATGAGAGTAATCAGCGTATCTCCCACTCTCGGAGGGAGTGTGTGCTACCCGAGCTCCTCACGCTCTCCCAGCCTCCCTGCGAGGGTCTCCTCTCCTCCGCACCGTCTCTCCGTCACTCACTGACAGGTTGGTAGATTTACTTCCAGGAAAACGTTGAGCTCGATTAGTATGGAGAGGCAAAGGAAGACAGCATACAGCAGCAGTGCTCCCAATCCCAATCTCCGGTCCAACTTCCACTTGTTCAGGTGGATCCCGATGACCTGGAATGGAGGGAGGAGAGAGCGGGAGAGAGAGAGAGAGAGAGAGAAATGGAGGGAGGAGAGAGCGGGAGAGAGAGAGAGAGAGAGAAAGGGAGGGAGGAGAGAGTGAGAGAGAGAGAGAGGGAGAGAGAGAGAGAAATGGAGGGAGGAGAGAGCGGGAGAGAGAGAGAGAGAAATGGAGGGAGGAGAGAGCGGGAGAGAGAGAGAGAGAGAGAAATGGAGGGAGGAGAGAGTGGGAGAGAGAGAGAGAAATGGAGGGAGGAGAGAGTGGGAGAGAGAGAGAAATGGAGGGAGGAGAGAGTGGGAGAGAGAGAGAGAGAGAGAGAAATGGAGGGAGGAGAGAGTGGGAGAGAGAGAGAGAGAGAGAGAGAAATGGAGGGAGGAGAGAGCGTGAGAGGGAGAGAGAATTGGGGGAGGAGGGAGAGAGAGAGAGTGAGAAGTGGAGGGAGGAGGGAGAAATAGAGGGAGAGAGAATTGGGGGAGAAGGGAGAGAGAGAGAGAGAGAGAAATGGAAAGAGGTGAGGGAAGGAGAGAAAGAGAGAGAAATGGAGGGAGGAGGGAGAAATGGAGGGAGGAAGGAGAGGGAGAGAGAGAGAAATGGAGGAAGGAACGAGAGGGGGACGAAAGAGAGAAACAGAGGGAGAGAGAGAGAGAGAGAGAGAGAGAGAAAGAGACAGGGAGTGAGTGGCTGGTAAATTGCACTGTCTATCTGTTACCATCTTTTGACTGTGACAGATACGTTGAGGCCAACCTGAAGCAGCCTGGGACTGTGAACACGGGAGGGGTTCTGCAGCAATGGGGCAGATTCAGAGCATTGTTCCTGGGGGTAAGGGTGGGCGATGTGGAGCCACATACAGGGAGATGGTGCCACTGTGGGAAGGAGAGAGCCTGGGGCTGGCTCAATCACTCTGGCAGCAAGGGCAGAGCTTGGGGTGGGGTCCACCCGGGGCAGGGGCTGTGTCTGAACCCCCAGCACCCTCACAGAGAGTCTCTACACCCCCCCACCCCACCCAGGGCAGGGGCTGTGTGTAAACCCCCAGCACCCTCACAGAGAGTCTCTACAAAACCCCCCCACCCAGAGCAGTTAACCCCAGAACTCCCCACCACAGTCACAACCCCAACACACTCTCTCTCACACACCCTTACACACACACCCTTACACACTCACTCCCTCTCACACACCCTTACACACTCACTCCCTCTCACACACCCTTACACACTCACTCCCTCTCACACACCCTTACACACTCACTCCCTCTCACACACCCTTACACACTCTCTCCCTCTCTCACACCCTTACACACTCACTCCCTCTCACACACCCTTACACACTCACTCCCTCTAACACACCCTTACAAACTCACTCCCTCTCACACACCCTTACACACTCACTCCCTCTCACACACCCTTACACACTCACTCCCTCTCACACCCTTACACACTCACTCCCTCTCACACACCCTTACACACTCACTCCCTCTCACACACCCTTACACACTCACTCCCTCTCACACACCCTTACACACTCACACCCTCTCACACACCCTTACACACTCACTCCCTCTCACTCACTCCCTCTCACACTCACTCCCTCTCACACTCACTCCCTCTCACATGCCCTTGCACACTCACTACCTCTCACACACCCTTACATGCTCACTCACTCTCACACACACTCCCGCTCACACCCTTACACACTCACTCCCTCTCACACACCCTTACACACTCACTCCCTCTCACACACCCTTACACACTCACTCCCTCTCACACACCCTTACACACTCACACCCTCTCACACACCCTTACACACTCACTCCCTCTCACACACCCTTACACACTCACACCCTCTCACACACCCTTACACACTCACACCCTCTCACACACCCTTACACACACACTCCCTCTCACACACCCTTACACACTCAGTCCCTCTCACACACCCTTACACACTCACACCCTCTCACACACCCTTACACACACACTCCCTCTCACACACCCTTACACACTCACTCCCTCTCACACACCCTTACACACTCTCTCCCTCTCTCACACCCTTACACACTCACTCCCTCTCACACACCCTTACACACTCACTCCCTCTCACACACCATTACGCACTCACTCCCTCTCACACACCCTTACACACTCACTCCCTCTCACACACCCTTACACACTCACTCCCTCTCACACACCATTACGCACTCACTCCCTCTCACACACCCTTACGCACTCACTCCCTCTCACACACCCTTACACACTCACTCCCTCTCACACACACTCCCTCTCACACACCCTTACACACTCACTCACTCTCACACTCACTCCCTCTCACTCACTCCCTCTCACACTCACTCCCTCTCACTCACTCCCTCTCACACTCACTCCCTCTCACACTCACTCCCTCTCACATGCCCTTGCACACTCACTACCTCTCACACACCCTTACACGCTCACTCACTCTCACACACACTCCCGCTCACACCCTTACACACTCACTCACTCTCACATACCCTTACACGCTCACTCACTCTCACACACTCCCTCTCACACACCCTTACACAGTTACTCTCACACACCCTTACACACTCACTCCCTCTCACACCCTTACTCACTCACTCCCTCTCACGCACCCTTACACGCTCACTCCCTCTCTCACACACTCACTCACACACCCTTACACACTCACTCCCTCTCACACACCCTTACACACTCATTCTCCCACACCCTTACACACTCACTCCCTCTCTCACACCCTTACACACTCACTCCCTCTCACACACACTCACTCTCACACACTTACTCACTCTCACACACCCTTACAGACTCACTCCTTCTCACGCACACACTCTCACACACCCTTACACACTCACTCCCTCTCACACACCCTTACACACTCACTCCCTCTCTCACACACTCACTCTCACACACCCTTACACACTTACTCACTCTCACACACCCTTAGACTCACTCCTTCTCTCTCACACACCCTTACACGCTCACTCCCTCTCACACACCCTTACACACTCACTCCCTTTCTCACACACTCACTCTCACACACCCTTACACACTCACTTCCTCTCACACACCCTTACACACTCACTCCCTCTCACACACCCTTACAAACTCACTCCCTCTCACACACCCTTACACACTCACTCCCTCTCACACACCCTTACACACTCACTCCCTCTCACACACCCTTACACACTCACTCCCTCTCACACACCCTTACACACTCACTCCCTCTCACACACCATTACGCACTCACTCCCTCTCACACACCCTTACGCACTCACTCCCTCTCACACACCCTTACACACTCACTCCCTCTCTCACACACTCCCTCTCACACACACTCCCTCTCACACACACTCCCTCTCACACACACTCCCTCACGTACTCACACACACTATATCTCATACACACACACACAAACCCTCAAGCACTCACACATACTCACTCACTCTCTCACACACACTCTCACACACCCTTACACACTAACTCACTCTCACACAAACACTCTCACACACCCTTACACACTCACTCACTCTTACACACCCTCCCTCTCACACACCCTTACACACTCACCCACTCTCATACACCCTTACACACTCACTCCCTCTCACACACCCTTACACACTCACTCGCTCTCACACATCCTCACACACTCACTCACTCCCTCTCACACACCCTTACACAGTCACTCCTTCTCACACCCTTACACACTCTCACTCCCTTACACACACACACTCCCTCTCACACACCGTTACACACACACACACATACACACTCCCTCTCACACACCCTTACACACTCACTCACTCTCACACAAACACACACCCTGACGCACTCTCACACACGCCGACACACACACACTCTCTATCTCACACACACACACTCACACACACACACTCTCTCTCACACACACACACTCTCACACACCCTCACAAACAGGCACTCACACACACACACACACTCACGCACTTACACACGCAACCACACTTTCTCACACACTCTCACACACACTCTCACACACACACATACACACTCATTCTCACACACACACCCACACTCTCACACGCACTCTCACACACACACATACACACTCATTCACACATATACACCCACACTCTCACAAACACGCACCCTGACACACCCACACACACTCTCTATCTCACACACACATACCCTCACAAACATACACACACACCCTCACGCACTCACACACGCACACATATACACACTCACTCTCACATACTCACACACACATTTTCTCTCACACACACACACTCACGCACTTACACACACACCCACACTCTCACACACACCCACACTCACACACTCATTCTCACACACACACCCACAGTCTCACAAACACGCACCCTGACACACCCACACACACTCTCTATCTCACACACACACCCCCTCACGTACTCACACACACTATATCTCATACACACACACACAAACCCTCACGCACTCACACACCCTCACGCACTCTCACACACACATACATCAAACACTCACACACACTCACAAATACACTCTCTCTCACATTCACACTCACACTCCTCACACATCTCCCTCACTGTCTGTGAGGGAGATGTGTGAGAGAGAGAGTGTGAGTGTGAATGTGAGAGAGAGTGTATTTGTGAGTGTGTGTGAGTGAGAGAGAGTGTGTGTGAGAGAGAGAGAGTGTGTGTGTGAGAGAGAGAGAGTGTGTGAGAGAGAGAGAGTGTGTGAGAGAGAGAGAGAGAGTGTGTGAGAGAGTGTGTGAGAGACCATGTGTGTTTGAGTGTGTTTGTCACAAACACACTCAAACGCACATGGTCTCTCACACACACACACACACACACAAACACTCTCTCATGCACATAATCTCTATCTCGTTCACACACACTCTCTCTCTCACACTCTCTCTCACACACACTCTCTCTCTCACACACTCTCTCTCTCACACACTCTCTCTCTCACACACACTCTCTCTCACACACTCTCTCTCTCTCTCTCACACACTCTCTCTCTCTCTCTCACACACTCTCTCTCTCTCTCTCCACACACACTCTCTCTCTCTCACACACACTCTCTCTCACACACACTCTCACACACACCTCTCTCTCACACACACTCTCTCTCACACACACTCTCTCTCACACACACTCTCTCTCACACACACTCTCTCTCACACACACTCTCTCTCACACACTCTCTCTCACACACTCTCTCTCACACACTCTCTCTCACACACACTCTCTCTCACACACACTCTCCTCACACACACACTCTCTCTCACACACACACTTTCTCTCTCTCACACACACTCTCTCTCACACACTCTCTCTCACACTCTCTCTCACACACTCTCTCTCACACACTCTCTCTCACACACAGTCTCTCACACACACTCTCTCACACACACTCTCTCTCTCTCACACACACTCTCTCTCTCTCACACACTCTCTCTCTCTCACACACTCTCTCTCTCACACACACTCTCTCTCACACACTCTCTCTCACACTCTCTCTCACACACTCTCTCTCACACACTCTCTCTCACACACAGTCTCTCACACACACTCTCTCACACACACTCTCTCTCTCTCACACACACTCTCTCTCTCTCACACACTCTCTCTCTCTCACACACTCTCTCTCTCACACACACTCTCTCTCACACACTCTCTCTCTCTCGCACACTCTCTCTCTCTCGCACACACACTCTCTCTCTCACACACACTCTCTCTCTCACACTCTCTCTCTCTCTCACACACACTCTCTCTCTCACACACTCTCTCTCACACACACTCTCTCACACACTCTCTCTCTCACCACACTCTCTCTCTCACACACTCTCTCTCTCTCACACACACTCTCTCTCTCACACACTCTCTCTCACACACACTCTCTCTCTCACACACACTCTCTCTCTCACACACACTCTCTCTCTCACACACACTCTCTCTCTCACACACACTCTCTCTCTCACACACACTCTCTCTCTCACACACACTCTCTCTCACACACACTCTCTCTCACACACTCTCTCTCTCACACACACTCTCTCTCACACACACCCTCTCTCTCACACACACTCTCTCTCTCACACACACTCTCTCTCTCACACACTCTCTCTCTCACACACTCTCTCTCTCACACACTCTCTCTCTCACACACACTCTCTCTCTCACACACGCTCTCTCTCTCTCACACACTCTCTCTCTCACACTCTCTCTATCTCTCACACACTCTCTCTCACACTCTCTCTATCTCTCACACACTCTCTCTCACACACACACAGATAAAAAGTGAGGGTCAGACAAAAACCACTCACCATGAAGGAGACCGAGGCAAGGAGCAGGATCACAGAGTAAACAATACCTTTACTGTTTATCGAAACCTGTGAGCAACAGAGAGAAAAACAGATTGAAGCGGTCTGTATGCTCAGAAAGCTGCACTGTCGGAGGGTCAGTGCTGAGGGAGAGCCGCACTGTCAGAGGGTCAGTACTGAGGGAGTGCCGCACTGTCGGAGGGTCAGTGCTGAGGGAGTGCCGCACTGTCGGAGGGTCAGTACTGAGGGAGCGCCGCACTGTTGGAGGGTCAGTGCCGGGGGAGCGCCGCACTGTCAGAGGGTCAGTGCCAAGGGAGCGCCGCACTGTCGGAGGGTCAGTACTGAGGGAGCGCCGCACTGTCGGAGGGTCAGTGCTGAGGGAGTGCCGCACTGTCGGAGGGTCAGTACTGAGGGAGCGCCGCACTGTCGGACGGTCAGTACTGAGGGAGCTCCGCACTGTCGGAGGGTCAGTGCTGAGGGAGTGCCGCACTGTCGGAGGGTCAGTGCTGAGGGAGCGCCGCACTGTCGGAGGGTCAGTACTGAGGGAGTGCCGCACTGTCGGAGGGTCAGTACTGAGGGAGCACCGCACTGTCGGAGGGTCAGTGCTGAGGGAGTGCCGCACTGTCGGAGGGTCAGTGCTGAGGGAGCACCGCACTGTCGGAGGGTCAGTGCTGAGGGAGCGCCGCACTGTCCTGGGGCCAATACTTATCCCTCAACCGACATCACTAAAAACAGATGATCTGGGTCATTATCACATTGCTGTTTGTGGGATCTTGCTGTGCGTAAATGGGCTGCTGAGTTTCCTACATTACAACAGTGACCACACTTCAACAGAAAAAGTCCTCCACTGTGTGTGAAAGGTTTTGGGAGGTCCTGAGGTGGTTACTGTGAGTGTGTGTGTGTGTGAACCCTGTATGTGTAGCCATGTTCCACTCAGTGAGGGTGGTGACGAACGGGCTGGTGAATCAGCCAGAGACCAGCGGGCACTGGGTGTGCCCACCCTGCTCTCTCGCTTCCCCGGCCATCGCCAGCGGTTCGGACCCAGCAAGCAAACAGTTCCTTGGCCCCCCCCCAACCTGAATGGTCTGCACTCAGACTGGGAGAACGGGCTGGGACCTGACCAGTCCATCGCCACTCCTTGCCGAGCAGAGTAGCCGCTTGACCTCAGGACCAACGGGGGATCAGGACTGAGGCCTCACCCTCCTCTCGCCCTTGCCCAGGAACACATGGCACAGTCCAGCTCCTTCCCCAGCCATCCAAGGGAGCTAATCCTGACCAAGAACGAGTAGAGAAAGGCTGTTAAACAGGAAGACAGAATCCTGGGCTTTACACAGAGAGACACAGATACAGAAACAAGGCTGAGATGTGAAACCCTTTCCAAACACGGGTTAGACCCCAGCGGGAGGATCCTGTCCAATTCTGGGCCCCACACTTTAGGAAGGATGTCAAGGTCTCAGAGAGGATGCGGGGGAGGGAGATTTACTAGAACGTTCCCAGGGATGAGGGACCTCAGTTCATGTGGAGAGACTGGGAGAAGCTGGGATTGTTCTCCTTAGAGCAGAGAAGGTTAAGGGGGAGATTGAATTGAGGCGTTCAAAATCAGGAAGGGTTTGGATCGAGTGAATAAGGAGAAACTGTTTCCAGTGGCAGGAGGGTCGGTAACCAGAGGGGACACAGATTGAAGAGAATCGGGAAAAGAGCCAGAGGGGGAGATGTGGAGAATGTTTTTTTTACACAGCGAGTTGTTGTGATCTGGAAGGCGCTGCCTGAAAGGGCGGTGGAAGCAGATTCAATAGGAACTTTCAAAAGGGGGGGAATTGGATAAATACTCGAGAAAGGAGAAAAGGGGGAAAGAGAGCGGGGAGGGGAGGAGTGGGACTGATTGGATAGATCTTTCAAAGGGCTAGCACAGGAATGATGGGCTGAATGGCTGCCCCCTGGGCTGTGAGAGTCTGTGATTCTGAGATTCTCTGAGACTCACCACTGAACCATAGTTCAGGAACAGTGTCCTCAGCATCCAGGGAACTCCAAGGCCCAGCAGTATATCGAACACATTGCTCCCAATGGAGTTGGAAACAGCCATGTCACCCATACCTAGAAAGAAGCAGATATTCAACCAGGTTAGTCTAGTCTGAATGTGCTGGCTTATTAAAAACTGAAAGGCTCACCGTCAGAGGCACCTGGTCCCATCTTCTAAAAGGTTTTAAATCTATCCCTACTATCAGGGGAGATCTCTTCAACCCCCTCCCTCTCTCACACTCCTGTATCTGGGGAGGTCTCTCTAACCCCCTCTCTCTCACACTCCTGTATCTGGGGAGGTCTCTCTAACCCCCTCTCTCTCTCTCACACTCCTGTATCTGGGGAGGTCTCTCTAACCCCCTCTCTCTCTCTCACACTCCTGTATCTGGGGAGGTCTCTCTAACCCCCCCTCTCCCTCACACTCCTGTATCTGGGGAGGTCTCTCTAACCCACTCTCTCTCACACTCCTGTATCTGGGGAGGTCTCTTTAGCCCCAGATACAGGGGTGTGTGAGAGGTAGAGGGGGAGGTCTCTGTAACCCACTCTCACTCTCACACACTACTGTATCTGGAGGATCACAGATATCTTGGAGGGCTGCAGGGGCTGGAGGAGGTTACAGAGATAGGGAGGGTTGTAGGGGTTGGAGGAAGTTATAGAGATACGGAGGGTTGTAGGGGCTGGAGGAGGTTACAGAGATAGGGAAGGTTGTAGGGGCTGGAGGAGGTTACAGAGATAGGGAGGGCTGTATGGGCTGGAGGAGGTTACAGAGATAGGGAGGGTAGTAGGGGCTGGAGGAGGTTACAGAGATAGGGAGGGTATAGGGACTGGAGGAGGTTACAGAGATAGGGAGGGTTGTAGGGGCTGGAGGAGGTTACAGAGATAGGGAGGGGTATAGGGACTGGAGGAGGTTACAGAGATAGGGAAGGTTGTAGGGGCTGGAGGAGGTTAGAGAGATAGGGAGGGTTGTAGGGGCTGGAGGAGGTTACAGAGATAGGGAGGGTTGTAGGGTCTGGAGGAGGTTACAGAGATAGGGAAGGTTGTAGGGGCTGGAGGAGGTTACAGAGATAGGGAGGGTTGTAGGGGCTGGAGGAGGTTACAGAGATAGGGAGGGTTGTAGGGGCTGGAGAAGGTTACAGAGATAGGGAGGGTTGTAGGGGCTGGAGGAGGTTACAGAGATAGGGAGGGGGTGAGGAGGGATTTGAACACGAGGATGTGAATTTTGAAATCGAGGTGTTTCTGGACCGGGAGCCAGTGTGGGTCAGTGTGAGCACAGGGGGTGAATGGGTGAAGGGGACTCGGTGTGAGTTCGGACACGGGGGCAGCAGAGTTTTGGATGAGCTGCAGCTTACGGAGGGTGGAATGTGGGAGAGTCGCCGGGAGAGCGTTGGGATAGTCGAGTGTGGAGGTAGCGGAGGCGTGGGTGAGGGCTTCAGCAGCCGATGAGCTGAGACAGAGTGGAGTCGGGCGATCTTGCACCCGGAGAAAACAACACAGACAAAAAGGCACTCCTGCAGAAAGAGTGGCAGCCATCGGATACCCCAACCATGGCCGTTCATCACACTGTGAAATCACACACCCTCTGACCCCTCACAACTTACCCTGTCTGGCCACAATGAGACTAGCCATGCAGTCTGGAACGCTGGTACCGGCAGCCAGGAATGTAATTCCCATAATAACATCGGGAATTCCGAGAGAATATCCAATTATTGTTACCTAGGAAACAGGAACAAACACACCAAATGTCAAACACTCCCAGGACAGGTACAGCACAGGGTTAGATACAGAGTAAAGCTCCCTCTACACTGTCCCCATCAAACACTCCCAGGACAGGTACCGCACGGGGTTAGATACAGAGTAAAGCTCCCTCTACACCGTCCCCATCAAACACTCCCAGGACAGGTACAGCACGGGGTTAGATACAGAGTAAAGCTCCCTCTACACTGTCCCCATCAAACCCTCCCAGGGCAGGTACAGCACAGGGTTAGATACAGAGTAAAGCTCCCTCTACACTGTCCCCATCAAACACTCCCAGGACAGGTACAGCACGGGGTTAGATACAGAGTAAAGCTCCCTCTACACTGTCCCCATCAAACACTCCCAGGACAGGTACAGCACGGAGTCAGATACAGAGTAAAGCTCCCTCTACACTGTCCCCATCAAACACTCCCAGGACAGGTACAGCATGGGGTTAGATACAGAGTAAAGCTCCCTCTACACTGTCCCCATCAAACACTCCCAGGACAGGTGCAGCACGGGGTTAGATACTGAGTAAAGCTCCCTCTACACTGTCCCCATCAAACACTCCCAGGACAGGTACAGCACGGGGTTAGATACAGAGTAAAGCTCCCTCTACACTGTCCCCATCAAACACTCCCAGGACAGGTACAGCACGGGGTGAGATGTCCAGTCCGAATAATTTGCCATTCTTACCATCCAGACCATAATATAAGAGAAGAGCGCAATCCACAGGGTGGAACAGATGAATGTGGCCATGAAGTATTTCTCCCAGCGAGCTCGGGAGCAGTTGGGAACTGTGCAGTAAAGCAGGAACGACAGGGGCCAGGAAATCAGCCATTTCACCACATCACATCTTTCATCTGTGGATCAAAGAGGAATTCAGGTCACAGCTGAGGGGACAAAGACATTGCCTGGGCGGAGTGGGATATTAGACTGGGAGAGTGGGATATTAGACTGGGAATGGGATATTAGACTGGGAGAGTGGGATATTAGACGGAATGGGGTATTAGACTGGGAGAGTGGGATATTAGACTGGGAGAGTGGGATATTAGACTGGGAGAGTGGGATATTAGACTGGGAATGGAATATTAGACTGGGAGAGTGGGATATTAGACTGGGAGAGTGGGATATTAGACTGGGAATGGGATATTAGACTGGGAGAGTGGGATATTAGACTGGGAGAGTGGGATATTAGACTGGGAATGGGATATTAAACGGGGTGGGATATTAGACTGGGAATGGGATATTAGACAGGGAATGGGATATTAGACTGGGAGTGTTAAATGGAATGCAAGAGTGGGATATTGAATTGGAAAAGTGGGATATTGGACTCAGAGAGAGGGATATTGGACTGGGAGAGAGGGATATCAGGCTGTTAGAGTGGGATATTCAATTTGGCGAGTGAGATATTAGATTGGGATAGCGGGATATTGGACTGGGAGAGAGGGACAGTGGACTGGGTGTGGGATATTGAACCAAGAGAGTGGGATATCGGACTGGTGATGGAATATTGGAATGGGAGTGGGATATTGAACTGGGAGAGAGCGATATTAAGCTGGGAATGGGACATTGGAATGCGAGAGTGGGATATTAGACCAGGAGAGTGGGATATTAGACTGGGAGTGAGATATTAGACCAGAAGAGTGAGATATTAGACTGGGAGAGTGGGATATTAGACTGGGAGAGTGGGATATTAGACTGGGAGAGTGGGATATTAGACTGGGAGTGGGATATTAGACTGGGAGAGTGAGATATTGAATCGGGAGAGAGCGATATTTGACTGGGAATGGGATATTAAACTGGGAGTGTGCGATATTAGACTGGGAGTGGGATATTAGACTGGAAAAGTGGGATATTAGACTGGGGGTGGGATATTAGACTGGGAGAGTGGGATATTAGACTGGGAGAGTGGGATATTAGACTGGGAGTGGGATATTAGACTGGGAGTGGGATATTAGACTGGGAGAGTGGGATATTAGACTGGGAGAGTGAGATATTAGACTGGGAGAGTGGGATATTAGACTGGGAGTGTGGGATATTAGACTGGGAGTGGGATATTAGACTGGAAAAGTGGGATATTAGAGTGGGAGTGGGATATTAGACTGGGAGAGTGGGGTATTAGACTAGGAGAGTGGAATATTAGACTGGGAGTGGGATATTGGACTGGGAGAGAGGGACAGTGGACTGGGTGTGGGATATTGAACCAAGAGAGTGGGATATCGGACTGGTGATGGAATATTGGAATGGGAGTGGGATATTGAACTGGGAGAGAGCGATATTAAGCTGGGAATGGGACATTGGAATGCGAGAGTGGGATATTAGACTGGGAGTGGGATATTAGACTGGGAGAGTGGGATATTGAACTGAGAGAGTGGGATATTAGACTGGGAGTGGGATATTAGACTGGGAGTGGGATATTAGACTGGGAGAGTGGGATATTAGACTGGGAGAGTTGGGTATTAGACTAGGAGAGTGGGATATTAGACTGGGAGTGGGATATTAGACTGGAAAAGTGGGATATCAGACCCAGAGTGTGCGATATTAGACTGGGAGTGGGATATTAGACCGGGAGAGTGAGATATTTGACTGGGAGAGTGGGATATTTGACTGGGAGAGTGGGATATTTGACTGGGAGAGTGGGATATTAGACTGGGAGAGTGAGATATTAGACTGGGAGTGGGATATTAGACGGGGAGAGTGGGATATTTGACTGGGAGAGTGGGATATTTGACTGGGAGAGTGGGATATTTGACTGGGAGAGTGGGATATTAGACTGGGAGAGTGAGATATTAGACTGGGAGAGTGGGATATTAGACTGGGAGAGTGGGATATTAGACAGGGAGAGTGGGATATTAGACTGGGAGAGTGGGATATTAGACTGGGAGAGTGAGATATTAGACTGGGAGTGGGATATTAGACAGGGAGAGTGGGATATTAGACAGGGAGAGTGGGATATTAGACAGGGAGAGTGGGATATTAGACAGGGAGAGTGAGATATTAGACTGGGAGTGGGATATTAGACAGGGAGAGTGGGATATTAGACAGGGAGAGTGGGATATTAGACAGGGAGAGTGGGATATTAGACTGGGAGAGTGGGATATTAGACTGGGAGAGTGGGATATTAGACTGGGAGAGTGGGATATTAGGCAGACTCCTGTTACCTGGTACTTTAAATGGGATGAGTGGCCCGACATTCTCCTGTTCCCCCTTCCTGTTAGATTCCTCAGCCTCTCCGGCGTTTCCGTTCCCATCCGGCGCCTCGTCCCCTCGGCTCGGCTCGACATCGGCGCCGGCACCAGCGCCGTTCTCCACCGCTCGCTTCTCCGGGATGCTGAGGGAAACCTGTGGCTCCGGTTTCACCGCCTGGCTTCGAATCAGACGTTGCCTCTGGGGGAAGGGTTACAGAGAGGGTCATTTTCCGACCACTCCTCTCCCGCACCCTCCGCCAAGGCCGCTGACACTCACTGTAGAGGGTGGGCCCCTCAGCAGCTGCGGCTGTCAACAAATACCCATTCCCCAATCTTTCAACCAACAGCACAGCCAGAGCTTTTCAACTGTGGTGGCATCGTAATCCCAATCCCATCACCAGCTTTTTTTCAAAATTAGGGATGCGGGCGTCGCTGGCTGGGCCCAGCATTTATTGCCCATCCCTAATTGCCCCTTGAGAAGGTGGCGGTGAGCTGCCTTCTTGAGCCGCTGCAGTCCATGTGGTGTAGGTTCACCCACAGCGCTGTTAGGGAGGGAGTTCCGGGATTTTGACCCAGCGACAGTGAAGGAACGGCCGATATATTTCCAACTCAGGATAGTGAGTGACTTGGAGGGGAACTTGCAGGTGGTGGTGTTCCCATCTGTCTGCTGCCCTTGTCCTTCTAGATGGTAGCGGTCGTGGGTTTGGGCGGCGCTGTCGAAGGAGCCTTGGTGAGTTGCTGCAGTGCATCTTGTAGATGGTACACACACTGCTGCTACTGTGTGTCGGTGGTGGAGGGAGTGAATGTTTGTGGATGGGGTGCCAATCAAGCGGGGCTGCTTTGTCCTGGATGGTGTCGAGCTTCTTGAGTGTTGTGGGAGCTGCACTCATCCAGGCAAGTGGGGAGTATTCCATCACACTCCTGACTTGTGCCTTGTAGATGGTGGACAGGCTTTGGGGAGTCAAGAGGTGAGTTACTCTCTGCAGGATTCCCAGCCTCTGACCTGCTCTTGTAGCCACAGTATTTATATGGCTAGTCCAGTTCAGTTTCTGGTCAATGGTAACCCCCAGGATGTTGATAGTGGGGGATTCAGTGATATTAATGCCATTGAATGTCAAGGGGCGATGGTTGGATTCTCTCTTGTTGGAGATGGTCATTGCCTGGCACTTGTGTGGCAGGAATGTAACTTGCCACTTGTCAGCCCAAGCCTGGATATTGTCCAGGTCTTGCTGTGTGAGGGCACAGACTGCTTCATACAGTGTAAAGGGTTAACAGAAGGGATGTGCCAATAATTGACGTAGATGATGATGTATCACTGACATCAGTCAGGCATGTGTCAGACTTGAGAGAGAGAGGTTAGAGCACTATGCCCAGAAGCAACATGCCTACTCTGTAACCTGTTTAGATGCCAAAGCAATAAATACATTTTAAGCAGATACCGGAGTGTCTCTGGCCAGTCACCAAGAGCCACACCTAGAGTCCAGAGGTAACAAGGACTAGCTCAGAACAGCTCACCTTCTCACAAACAAAGCTGTCAGTGCACAGTGATCAGGAGCAGCACCATTGGCTATTTGCCCCTACCCATGTACCCCTCTGCCCACTTCTCCACCCAATTGACTTGATTTAGAGGTCCTGAGGACAATTGTCAGCCCAGGGGAGATGGATCCAGTCACTAGGCCGCGAATGAAGCCTGGGACTTTCCTGCTCCATGTGCTGGGGATCAATAGAGCCTCCTACCTCATTGATGAGCATGCGGCTGGCCATACTGAGACGGGTCCTGGGCCCAAAGTGCCGGGTGATCATTATCCTCAGACTGGCCTCAGGGAAGCTGAGTTTGTGAGGCGAGGTCAAAAACAATTCATCCACCATCACCACCGAATTGCTCTCTGCTCCGTGGTCTGTAATCGGGAAAAGCAAAGACACAATATCAACACTCCCAGGACAGGTACAGCACGGGGTTAGATACAGAGTAAAGCTCCCTTTACACTGTCCCCATCAAACACTCCCAGGACAGGTACAGCACGGGGTAGATACAGAGTAAAGCTCCCTCTACACCGTCCCCATCAAACACTCCCAGGACAGGTACAGCACGGGGTAGATACAGAGTAAAGCTCCCTCTACACCGTCCCCATCAAACACTCCCAGGACAGGTACAGCACGGGGTTAGATACAGAGTAAAGCTCCCTCTACACTGTCCCCATCAAACACTCCCAGGACAGGTACAGCATGGGGTTAGATACAGAGTAAAGCTCCCTCTACACTGTCTCCATCAAACACTCCCAGGACAGGTACAGCACGGGGTTAGATACAGAGTAAAGCTCCCTCTACACTGTCCCCATCAAACACTCCCCAGGCAGGGACAGCACGGGGTTAGATACAGAGTAAAGCTCCCTTTACACTGTCCCCATCAAACACTCCCAGGACAGGTACAGCACAGGGTTAGATACAGAGTAAAGCTCCCTTTACACTGTCCCCGTCAAACACTCCCAGGACAGGTACAGCACAGGGTTAGATACAGAGTAAAGCTCCCTCTACACTGTCCCCATCAAACACTCTCAGGACAGGTACAGCACGGGGTTAGATACAGAGTAAAGCTCCCTCTACACTGTCCCCATCGAACACTCCCAGGACAGGTACAGCACGGGGTTAGATACAGAGTAAAGCTCCCTCTACACTGTCCCCATCAAACACTCCCAGGACAGGACCAGCATGGGGTTAGATACTGAGCACGGTAAATTTTACATATAGATATTTCTCTCGAACCTGTTTGTAATATGACGACAGTAGCTGGATATTTCTGGTTGCTCTCTGCTGCTTGCTGTGCAGTCGGCTCCTCAGTCCCTGATCTCTCTGGGTGAATGCAACTCAGCCCCACAAAGTAATTGCGAATTCTGGTATTGTATCTGAGAAATAGCAGAGGAACAGTCAGGGTATCCCATTCAGGTGAGGCAGCTCCTGTGCTGCTGACCCTGCTCCCCCAGAACTGCCGACCTCCCCTCCTGAGCCCCAGCTTAACCGAGATTGTTCCCCGTCCTCTCTCTTCAGGTATTGTCCATCTCTCCTTTAACTCTGCTGCCCTCACCCCATCCCTCAGAACACAACAGCCCGTAACTTCCCCGGCCCCTGCAAACTCCTGTCCAACCTCCAACCTGCCTTTCCTCGCCCAATCCACTTAATGTGTTGTCACCTCCCAAGTCGGTTCCCGCCTTTTCCAGGGTCCCGTGTTTGAATCCCTCCAATCCGGCTTCGTTCCCAGCCTCAGTACTGAACCCGCTCTTATCAAAGATACAAAGTGCGGCTGTGAGGAGGGTAAACAATCCCCCCCTCATCCGCCTCGCCCTGTCCGCAGCCTCTGACACGGGTGACCACACCATCCTCCTCCAACGCCCCTCCGCTGTGGTCCAGCTGGGTGGGATTGCTCTCTCTGCCTTCCATTCTCATCGGTCGAATCCTGGGCGGAGAGTCACCAGCCCCCTGCTCCCACACCGTTACCTCTGCTGCCCCCCAAGGGTCAATCCCAAGTCCCCACCCCATCTCTCATCTCCACACTGCCCCTCGGCAACACCCTCTGGAGGCACAGAGTCAGTTACCGCGTGTACACTGCCCTCGCCCAGCGGTCCCTCACCACCAGCTCCCTCGCCCAGCGGTCCCTCACCACCAGCTCCCTCGCCCAGCGGTCCCTCACCACCAGCTCCCTCGCCCAGCCATCCCTCACCACCAGCTCCCTCGCCCAGCGGTCCCTCACCACCAGATCCCTCCACTCCTCCGCTCTCTCTGAATTGTCCGGCTGCTTATCCGACATCCAGTACTGGATGGGCAGAAATTTCCTCCGATTCGATATCGGGAAGACTGAAGCCATTGTTTTCAGTCCCCGCTCCGATCTCCGTTCCCTAGGGACCGGCTCCATCCCTCTCTCCCCCCCCCGGGAACAGTCTGAGATTAAACCAGTCTGTTCACAGCCTTAGTGTCACATTCGAACCCGGGGGGTGAGCTTCCGACCTCCTATTCGCCCATTTCCACCCCCAGAACATCGCCCGGATTCACCCCCATCTCAGCTCATCAGCTGCTGAAGCCCTCACCCGCGCCTCCGCTACCTCCACACTCGACTATCCCAACGCTCTCCCGGTGACTCTCCCACATTCCACCCTCCGTAAACTTCAGCTCATCCAAAACTCTGTTGCCCCCGTGTCCGAACTCACACCGAGTCCCCTTCACCCATCACCCCCTGTGCTCACACTGACCCACACTGGCTCCCGGTCCAGAAACACCTCGATTTCAAAATTCACATCCTCGTGTTCAAATCCCTCCTCACCCCCTCCCTATCTCTGTAACCTCCTCCAGCCCCTACAACCCTCCCTATCTCTCTAAACTCCTCCAGCCCATACAACCCTCCCTATCTCTGTAACCCCCTCCAGCCCCTACAACCCTCCCTATCTCTGTAACCTCCTCCAGCCCCTACAACCCTCCCTATCTCTGTAACCTCCTCCAGCCCCTACAACCCTCCCTATCTCTGTAACCTCCTCCAGCCCCTACAACCCTCCCTATCTCTGTAACCTCCTCCAGCACCTACAACCCTCCCTATCTCTGTAATCTCCTCCAGCCCCTACAACCCTCCCTATCTCTGTAACCTCCTCCAGCCGCTACAACCCTCCCTATCTCTGTAACCTCCTCCAGCCCCTACAACCCTCCCATCTCTGTAACCTCCTCCAGCCCCTACAACCCTCCCTATCTCTGTAACCTCCTCCAGCCCCTACAACCCTCCCTATCTCTGTAACCTCCTCCAGCCCCTACACCCCTCCCTATCTCTGTAACCTCCTGCAGCCCCTACAACCCTCCCTATTTCTGTAACCTCCTCCAGCCCCTACAACCCTCCCTATCTCTGTAACCTCCTCCAGCCCCCACAACCCTCCCTATCTCTGTAACCTCCTCCAGCCCCTACAACCCTCCCTATCTCTGTAACCTCCTCCAGCCCCCACAACCCTCCCTATCTCTGTAACCTCCTCCAGCCCCTACAACCCTCCCTATCTCTGTAACCTCCTCCAGCCCCTACAACCCTCCCTATCTCTGTAACCTCCTCCAGCCCCTACACCACTCCCTATCTCTGTAACCTCCTCCAGCCCCTAAAAACCCTCCCTATCTTTGTAACCTCCTCCAGCCCTCACAACCCTCCCTATCTCTGTAACCTCCTCCAGCCCCTACAACCCTCCCTATCTCTGTAACCTCCTCCAGCCCCCACAACCCTCCCTATATCTGTAACCTCCTCCAGCCCCTACAACCCTCCGAGATCTCTGGGCTCCTCCAATTCCGGCCTCTTGACCATCCCCCGATTCCCATCGCTCCACCATTGGCGGCCGTGCCTTCAGCTGCCTGGGACCCTGAGCTCTGGAATTGAAAGTGGGAATGCAAAGCGGGGGAAGCTGGATAAAGACATGAGGGAGAAAGGAATAGGAGGATATGGTGATGGGGGGAGATGGAGAGGGGGTGGGAGGAGGCTCGTGTGGGGCAGAAACACCAGCAGATGGGCCGAATGGCCTGATGTAATTGTGGCCCCTGTGCTAACACAACGTGCATAGCGACTGTGAAAAGCAGAGCTAATAAATATGTTTTAGAAAGGACAAGATATATTCATCTTACTTCATCACGATGATGTAGAGCACATACAGCAGAGTCATGATGAGGGTCTCCCACCTGAGAACACACCAAAACAAACCAACACCAGATTGTACATCCAGCATCGGCTACACGGAAATAAACACTCCCCTTCTCCCTGTCCCCCCCATCTCCCCTGTCCCCCCCGTCTCCCCGTCCCCCCGTCTCCCCGTCCCCCCGTCCCCCCGTCCCCCCGTCTCCCCGTCTCCCCTGTCTCCCCATCCCCCCGTCTCCCCCGACTCCCCGTCCCCCCATCTCCCCCGTCTCCCCCGACTCCCCGTCTCTCCGGTCTCCCCATCCCCCCGTCTCCTCGTCCCCCCGTCTCCCCTGTCTCCCCATCCCCCCGTCCCCCCCATCTCCCCCGTCTCCCCGTCCCCCCGTCTCCCCCGACTCCCCGTCCCCCCGACTCCCCGTCTCCCCGTCTCCCCTGTCTCCCCATCCCCCCATCTCCCCTGTCCCCCCCGTCTCCCCGTCCCCCCGTCTCCCCCGACTCCCCGTCTCCCCGTCTCCCCTGTCTCCTCATCCCCCCATCTCCCCCGTCTCCCCCGACTCCCCGTCTCTCCGGTCTCCCCATCCCCCCGTCTCCTCGTCCCCCCGTCTCCCCTGTCTCCCCATCCCCCCGTCCCCCCCATCTCCCCCGTCTCCCCGTCCCCCCGTCTCCCCCGACTCCCCGTCCCCCCGACTCCCCGTCTCCCCGTCTCCCCTGTCTCCCCATCCCCCCATCTCCCCTGTCCCCCCCGTCTCCCCGTCCCCCCGTCCCCCCGTCTCCCCGTCTCCCCTGTCTCCCCATCCCCCCATCTCCCCCGACTCCCCGTCCCCCCATCTCCCCCGTCTCCCCCGACTCCCCGTCTCCCCTGTCTCCCCATCCCCCCGTCCCCCCCATCTCCCCCGTCTCCCCGTCCCCCCGTCTCCCCCAACTCCCCGTCCCCCCGTCTCCCCGTCCCCCCGTCTCCCCCGACTCCCCGTCTCCCCGGTCTCCCCATCCCCCCATCCCCCCATCCCCCCGTCCCCCCATCTCCCCCGTCTCCCCATCCCCCCGTCTCCCCGTCCCCCTGTCTCCCCATCCCCCCGTCTCCCCGTCTCCGTGTCTCCCCCGTCCGCCCGTCCCCCCGTCTCCCCGTCCCCCCGTCTCCCCGTCCCCCCGTCTCCCCGTCCCCCCGTCCCCCCGTCTCCGTGTCTCCCCGTCTCCCCCGTCCGCCCGTCCCCCCTCCCCCCGTCTCCCCATTCCCCCCCGTCCCCCCGTCTCCCCGTCTCCCCATCACCCCGTCTCCCCATCTCCCCGTCCCCCCGTCTCCCCGTCCCCCCGTCTCCGCGGCTCCCCGTCCCCCCGTCTCCCCCTCCCCCCCGGCTCCGCGTTTCCCCCTCCCCCCCATCCCCCCGTCTCCCCGTCCCCCCCGTCTCCCCATCTCCCCGTCTCCCCGTCCCCCCGTCTCCCCGTCTCCCCATCTGTCCGGCTCCTGTCACCCCCTCGGGACGTCCCAAAGTGTTTCACAGACAATGAAGGACTGTTTTTTTTTGAAGTGCGGTCCCTGTTGTAATGTAGGAAACTCAGCAGCCCATTTACGCACAGCAAGATCCCACAAACAGCAATGTGATAATGACCCAGATCATCTGTTTTTAGTGATGTTGGGTGAGGGATAAATATTGGCCCCAGGACACCGGGGAGAACTCCCCCTTGCTCTTCTTCCAATAGTGGCCGTGGGATCTTTTACCCCCACCCGAGAGGGCAGACGGGGCCTCGGTTTAATGTCTCATCCTGAAAGACGGCACCTCCAACATCGCGGCGCTCCCTCAGTACTGACCCTCCGACAGTGCGGCGCTCCCTCAGCCCTGACCCTCTGACAGTGCAGCACTCCCTCAGTACTGACCCTCCGACAGTGCGGCGCTCCCTCAGCACTGACCCTCCGACAGTGCAGCACTCCCTCATTACTGACCCTCCGACAGTGCGGCGCTCCCTCAGCACTGACCCTCCGACAGTGCGGCACTCCCTCAGCACTGACCCTCCGACAGTGCGGCGCTCCCTCAGCACTGACCCTCCGACAGTGCGGTGCTCCCTCAGCACTGACCCTCCGACAGTGCGGCGCTCCCTCAGCACTGACCCTCCGACAGTGCGGCGCTCCCTCAGCACTGACTCTCCGACAGTGCGGCGCTCCCTCAGCACTGACCCTCCGACAGTGCGGCGCTCCCTCAGTACTGACCCTCTGACAGTGCGGGTGGGTATAGCGTCAGCGGGACTCAATCCCAAGACCTTCAGACTGATTCTGGGGTTCTAAGCGCCTGTTGCTGGCTGTGAGGTTGTTTAATTTCAGTTTGACTCACACTCAGTGTTGTTGATAACTGGGGGTGTTCATCCTAAAATCATTCCACTTGTGTCCACATTTTCAGACAGTAACAGATTGGATCAGTTTGAATCAGGATCACAGATAAATGTGCAGATCAACACTCACCAGAAAACCTTTTCATCGTGAATAACCTGCAAAAGAAACAGATCAGAGGTTGGAGGCAACTTATAATATAACTTAAACTCAGTCCCCATTCACTGGCTGTCCTCCAGCCCCTCAGGCCCTACTCCATAGGCCTTTCGCTGCCCCTGACTCCCTCGGCCTCTCAGGCCAGAGGACTCCCATCCCCCTGCACTAGGCTGGAGCTGATTCCTATGCAGGCAACTCCAGGCCCTACTGACTCCCAGGCCCCTCCACAGGCCCTACCTGACTCCCAGGCCCCTCCACAGGCCCTACCTGACTCCCAGGCCCCTCCACAGGCCCTACCTGACTCCCAGGCCCCTCCACAGGCCCTACCTGACTCCTTGGGCCCTCCACAGGCTCTACCTGACTCCCAGGCCCGTCTACAAGCCCTTCCTGACCCTCGGCCCCTCCGCGGGCCCTTCCTGACCCTCGGCGCCTCCACGGGCCCTACCTGACCCTCGGCCCCTCCACGGGCCCTTCCTGACCCTCGGCCCCTCCATGGGCCCTACCTCACCCTCCACAGGCCCTACCTCACCCTCCACAGGCCCTACCTCACCCTCAGCCCCTCCACAGGCCCTACCTCACCCTCCACAGGCCCTACCTCACCCTTGGCCCCTCCACAGGCCCTACCTGACCCTCGGCCCCTCCACAGGCCCTACCTCACCCTCCACAGGCCCTACCTCACCGTCAGCCCCTCCACAGGCCCTTCCTGACCCTCGGCCCCTCCACAGGCCCTTCCTGACCCTCGGCCCCTCCACAGGCCCTTCCTGACCCTCGGCCCCTCCACAGGCCCTACCTCACCCTCCACAGGCCCTTCCTGACCCTCGGCCCCTCCACAGGCCCTTCCTGACCCTCAGCCCCTCCACAGGCCATACCTGACCCCCTGGCCCCTCCACAGGCCATACCTGACCCCCTGGCCCCTCCACAGGCCCTAGTTTGACTCAGAGCCAAAAGGAAAAACCAGTTTGATTTGGAAATGAAGGTGTTACAACAGTTGATGAGCTGTTTCCCCTTTTATTCCACCCCTTCGGTTGCTTCTTTCTCCAGTGGATACCTTTCCCAGTTCAAATGTGCTCACTTTTTAAAAAGAGTCAAATTCAACCAGGTTTGCTGGAGTCAGAGGACGAGTAAGGTTACTAGTTACTAAACCCGAAAAAAGAATAAAAGACGCCCCCCCAACACACTCTCACCCACACGCTCACTCACTCTGTCTCACACACACGCACACTCACACACACGCACACTCACGCACACGCACGCACACGCACATGCACGCACACGCACACACACTCACTCTCTCTTACACGCATACACACTCTCACACGCACACACACTCACTCTCTCTTACATACACAGACACACACACACACACGCACACACACTCACTCTCTCTTACATACATAGACACACACAGACACACACACACACACTCACACACACACTCTCTCACATACATACACACTCAGACACACAGACACACACACACACTCTCTCTTACGTACACACACACACACACACTCACTCTCTCTCACATACATACACACTCAGACACACACACACACACTCACTCTTACGTACACACACACACACACACATTCACTCTCTCTCACATACATACACACTCAGACACACACACACACACACACACTCTCTCTTACGTACACACACACACACACACACACACACACTCACTCTCTCTCACATACATACACACTCAGACACACACACACACTCTCTCTCACATACATACACACTCAGACACACACAGACACACACATGCACACACACACACACACACACACTCTCTCACACACATTCACTCTTTCTTACATACACAGGCACACTCACTCTCTCTCTCACACATAGACACTCACACACACACACACACACACACACACACACACACTCTCACTCTTTCTACATACACACACACACTCACACACACACACATTGTCTGGGAAGAGCATCCTGCAGTCAGATCTTGTTGAAAATAACGAGAGTGGCATCACAAGACAGTGCGAGAGAGCGGTGGAGAGATCAGGACCACACAAGTGCAGGGAAACTTCAAAAACTGACATCGGCACAAAGGTGAGAGCTGATTGGTGAGTAGTGGGTAAGTGTTTTTCTCCAATTTAAAATAGATTAAGCTAAGGAAAGGTAAGAGTTCTAGTTTTTATTGAAAGTACATAAATAATTTAATGTTTTTTTATTGTATTTAACTTAAAGTAAGGGATTTTCTTTCAATTAGAGTCATGGCAGGGCAGCTCAGTCCCGTGTTATGTGCCGCCTGCAACATGTGGGAAGTCCTAGACGCTCCTTGCGCTCTGACTGACCACGTGTGCAGGAAGTGCCACCAGCTGCAGCTACTTGAGCTCCGAGTTTCGGAGTTTGAGCAGCAGTTGGAGACACTGAGGAGTATCCGCGAGGCTGAGAGTTTCATGGATAGCACGTTTTTAGACATGGTCACCCCACAGCTTACGGAAGGGCAGACAGAGAGGGAATGGGTGACCATCAGTCAGAAGAAAGGTGTCAGGCAGGTAGTTAGGAAATCCCCAGGGTGCATCTCGCTCGAGAACCGTTTTTCTGTGTTTGAAAGCGGTGAGAGGTATCAGAGGGGAGCATTTTGCAGATAGTGATCATAACTCAGTTAGATTGTTGTTATTGTTGTTAGATTGTTGTTAGTTGTTAGTTGTTAGTTGTTATGGAAAAGGACAAGGATGGGCCAGAAATCAGAGTTCTAAATTGGGGGAAGGCCGATTTTAATAAGATTAGATATGATTTGGCCAGAGTGGACTGGGAGCAGCTACGTTTAGGTAAATCTGTGTCAGAGCAGTGGGACTTATTCAAGAAGGAAATAGGGAGAGTACAGGGCCAACATATCCCAGTAAAGATAAAGGACGGGACCAACAAATCCAGGGAACCCTGGATGTCGAGGGATATACAGGATTGGATCAAGAGAAAAAGGCTTATGGTAGATACCGAGGGCTCAAAACAGCGGAAGCCCTAGAGGAGTATAGAATGTGTAGGGGGGAACTTAAAAGGAAATTGGAGGAGCAAAAAGGGGGAATGAAAAAACATTGGCAGGTAAAAGAAAGGAAAATCCAAAGTTATTTTACAAGTACATTAAGAGTAAGAGG
>NW_027596554.1:72500-165000 GCF_964194155.1 Cetorhinus maximus | reverse complement strand
CACACAGAGACACACACAGACACACACACGCACACAGACAGACACGTACACAGACACACACACACACAGACACGCACACAGACACACACACGGAGACACGCACAGAGACACGCACAGAGACACGCACAGAGACACGCACACAGACACACACACAGACACACACACAGACAGACACGCACACAGAGACACACACAGACAGACACACACACAGACAGACACGCACAGAGACACGCACACAGACACACACACAGACAGACACGCACACAGAGACACACACAGACAGACACGCACACAGAGACACACACAGACAGACACGCACACAGACAGACACGCACACAGAGACACACACAGGCAGACACGCACGCAGAGACACGCACACAGACAGACATGCACACAGAGACACGCACACAGACAGACACGCACGCAGACACGCACACAGACAGACACACACACAGAGACACGCACACAGAGACACACACAGAGACACGCACACAGACAGACACGCACACAGAGACACACACAGAGACACACACACAGAGACACACACACAGAGACAGACACACAGACAGACACACACACAGAGACACGCACACAGAGACACACACAGGGACACGCACACAGACAGACACGCACACAGAGACACACACAGAGACAGACACACAGAGACACACACACAGAGACACGCACACAGAGAAACACACAGAGACACACACACAGAGACACGCACACAGACAGACACACACACAGAGACACACACAGAGACACACACACAGAGACACACACACACAGAGACACGCACACAGAGACACGCACACAGAGACACGCACAGAGACAAACACACAGAGACACACACAGAGACACACACACAGAGACACGCACACAGAGACACACACACAGAGACACGCACACAGAGACACGCACACAGAGACACGCACACAGACAGACACGCACACAGAGACACGCACAGAGACACGCACACAGAGACACGCACAGAGACACGCACACAGAGACACGCACAGAGACACGCACACAGAGACACACACAGACAGACACACACACAGAGACACGCACACAGAGACACGGGCACAGAGACACACACACAGAGACACACACAGAGACACACACAGAGACACGCACACAGAGACACACACACAGACAGACATGCACACAGAGACACGCACACAGAGACACGCGCACAGAGACACACACACAGAGACACACACAGAGAAACGCACACAGAGACACGCACACAGAGACACACACACAGAGACACACACAGAGACACGCACACAGAGACACGCACACAGAGACACACACACAGAGACACGCACACAGAGACACGCACACAGAGACACGCACACAGAGACATGCACACAGAGACACACACACAGACAGACACGCACACAGAGACACGCACACAGAGACACGCACACAGAGACACACACACAGAGACACACACACGGAGACACGCGCGCAGAGACGCACACAGACAGACACGCACACAGAGACACGCACACAGAGACACGCACACAGAGATACGCACAGAGAGACACGCACACAGACAGACACACACACAGAGACACGCACAGAGACACACACACAGAGACACGCACACAGAGACACGCACACAGAGACACGCACACAGAGACACACACACAGACAGACACGCACACAGAGACACACACACAGAGACACGCACACAGAGACACGCACACAGAGACACACACACAGACAGACACGCACACAGAGACACGCACACAGACAGACACACACACAGAGACACGCACACAGAGACACACACAGAGACACGCACACAGAGACACGCACACAGAGACACGCACACAGAGACACGCACAGAGAGACACGCACAGAGACACGCACACAGAGACACACACACAGAGACACACACACAGACAGTCACGCACACAGAGACACACACACAGACAGACACGCACACAGAGACACGCACAGACACACACACAGAGACACGCACACAGAGACACGCACAGAGAGACACACACACAGAGACACGCACAGAGAGACACACACACAGACAGACACACACACAGAGACACACACACAGACAGACACGCACACAGAGACACGCACAGAGAGACACACACACAGACAGACACGCACACAGAGACACACACACAGACAGACACGCACACAGAGACACGCACACAGAGACACACACACAGACAGACACGCACACAGACAGACACGCACACAGAGACACACACACAGAGACACGCACACAGACAGACACACACACAGAGACACGCACACAGAGACACGCACACAGAGACACGCACACAGAGACACGCACACAGACAGACACACACACAGAGACACACACACAGACAGACACACACACAGAGACACGCACACAGACAGACACACACACACACACAGAGACACGCACACAGAGACACACACACAGAGACACGCACACAGACAGACACACACACGCACACAGAGACACACACACAGAGACACGCACACAGAGACACGCACACAGAGACACGCACACAGACAGACACACACACAGAGACACACACACAGACAGACACGCACACAGAGACACGCACAGAGAGAAACGCACACAGAGACACGCACACAGAGACACGCACACAGAGACACGCACACAGACAGACACACAGAGACACGCACACAGAGACACACACACAGACAGACACGCACACAGAGACACACACACAGACAGACACGCACACAGAGACACGCACACAGAGACACGCGCACAGAGACACGCACACAGAGACACACACACAGACAGACACGCACACAGAGACACACACACAGACAGACACGCACACAGAGACACACACACAGAGACACGCACACAGAGACACACACACAGAGACACGCACACAGAGACACACACACAGAGACACACACACAGACAGACACGTACACAGAGACACACACACAGACAGACACGCACACAGAGACACGCACACAGAGACACACACACAGAGACACACACACAGACAGACACGCACACAGAGACACACACACAGAGACACGCACACAGAGACACGCACACAGAGACACGCACACAGACAGACACACACACAGAGACACGCACACAGAGACACGCACACAGAGACACGCACACAGAGACACACGCACACAGTGACACGCACACAGAGACACGCACACAGACAGACACACAGAAACACGCACACAGAGACACGCACACAGAGACACGCACACAGAGACACACGCACACAGAGACACGCACACAGAGACACGCACACAGAGACACGCACACAGACAGACACACACACAGAGACACGCACACAGAGACACGCACACAGAGACATGCACACAGAGACACGCACAGAGACACGCACACAGAGACACGCACACAGAGACACGCGCACAGAGACACGCACACAGAGACACACACAGACAGACACACACAGAGACACGCACACAGAGACACACACAGACAGACACACACAGAGACACGCACACAGAGACACACACACAGACAGACACACACAGAGACACCCACACAGAGACACGCGCACAGAGACACGCACAGAGACACGCACACAGAGACACGCACACAGAGACACACACACAGAGACACGCACACAGAGACACGCACACAGACAGACACGCACACAGAGACACGCACACAGAGACACGCACACAGAGACACGCACACAGAGACACGCACACAGAGACACACACACAGAGACACGCACACAGAGACACGCACGCACACAGAGACATGCACACAGAGACACGCACACAGAGACACGCACACAGACAGACACGCACACAGAGACACGCACACAGAGACACGCACACAGAGACACGCACACAGACAGACACACACAGAGACCCGCACACAGAGACACACACACAGAGACATGCACACAGAGACACGCACACAGAGACACGCACACAGAGACACGCACAGAGACACGCACACAGAGACACGCGCACAGAGACACACGCACAGAGACACACACACAGAGACACACACACAGACAGACACACACAGAGACACACACACAGACAGACACACACAGAGACACGCACACAGAGACACGCACAGAGACAGACACACACAGAGACACGCACACAGAGACACGCACACAGAGACACACACACAGAGACACGCACACAGAGACACGCACACAGAGACACGCACAGAGACACGCACAGAGATACGCACACAGAGACACACACACAGAGACACACACACAGACAGACACGCACACAGAGACACACACAGAGACACGCACACGGAGACACGCACACAGAGACACGCGCACAGAGACACGCACACAGACAGACACACACAGAGACACGCACACAGAGACACGCACAGGGACACGCACACAGAGACACGCACACAGAGACACGCACACAGAGACACGCACACAGACAGACACACACACAGAGACACACACAGAGACACACACACAGAGACACGCACACAGAGACACGCACACAGACAGACACGCACACAGAGACACGCACACAGAGACACGCGCACAGAGACACGCACACAGAGACACACACACAGAGACACGCACACAGAGACACGCACACAGAGACACGCACACAGAGACACACACAGACAGACACGCACACAGAGACTCACACACAGAGACACGCACACAGAGACACACACAGACAGACACGCACACAGAGACACACACACAGAGACACGCACACAGAGACACGCACACAGAGACACACACAGACAGACACGCACACAGAGACACACACACAGAGACACGCACACAGAGACACGCACACAGAGACACGCACACACAGACACACACAGACAGACACGCACACAGAGACACACACACAGAGACACGCACACAGAGACACGCACACAGAGACACGCACAGAGACACACACACAGAGATACGCACACACAGACACGCACACAGAGACACACACAGAGACACACACACAGACAGACACGCACACAGAGACACACACTCAGAGACACACACACAGACACACACAGAGACACGCACACAGAGACACGCACACAGAGACACACACACAGACACGCACACAGAGACACACACACAGAGACACACAGAGACACGCACACAGACAGACACGCACACAGAGACACACACACAGACAGACACGCACACAGAGACACACACAGAGACACACACAGAGACAGACACACACACAGACAGACACGTACACAGAGACACACACACAGAGACACACACAGAGACACGCACACAGACAGACACGCACACAGAGACACACACAAAGAGACACGCACACAGAGACACACACAGAGACACGCACACAGAGACACGCACACAGAGAAACACACACAGAGACACGCACACAGAGACACGTACACAGAGACACGCACACAGACACGCACACACAGACAGACACACACAGAGGCACGCACACAGACAGACACACACAGAGACACACACACAGAGACACGCACACAGAGACACGCACACAGAGACACGCACACAGAGACACGCACACAGACAGACACGCACACAGAGACACGCACACAGAGACACGCACACAGAGACACGCACACAGACAGACACACACAGAGACACGCACACAGAGACACACACGCAGAGACACGCACACAGAGACACGCACACAGAGACACGCACAGAGACACGCACACAGAGACACGCGCACAGAGACACACACACAGAGACACACACAGAGACACACACACAGACAGACACACACAGACAGACACACACACAGAGACACGCACTCAGACAGACACACACAGAGACACGCACACAGAGACACGCACAGAGACAGACACACACAGAGACACGCACACAGAGAGACGCACACAGAGAGACGCACACAGAGACACGCACACAGAGACACGCACACAGAGACACGCACAGAGACACGCACAGAGACACGCACACAGAGACACACACACAGAGACACACACACAGACAGACACGCACACAGAGACACGCACACAGAGACACGCACACAGAGACACGCGCACAGAGACACGCACACAGACAGACACACACAGAGACACGCACACAGAGACACGCACAGAGACACGCACACAGAGACACGCACACAGAGACACGCACACAGAGACACGCACACAGACAGACACACACACAGAGACACACACAGAGACACACACACAGAGACACACACACAGAGACACGCACACAGACAGACACGCACACAGAGACACACACACAGAGACACGCGCACAGAGACACGCACACAGAGACACACACACAGAGACACGCACACAGAGACACGCACACAGAGACACACACAGACAGACACGCACACAGAGACACGCACACAGAGACACGCACACAGAGACACGCACACAGAGACACACACAGAGACACACACACAGAGATACGCACACACAGACACGCACACAGAGACACACACACAGAGACACACACACAGAGACACACACACAGACAGACACGCACACAGAGACACACACACAGAGACACACACAGAGACACGCACACAGACAGACACACACACAGACAGACACGCACACAGAGACACACACACAGAGACACACACAGAGACAAGCACACAGACAGACACGCACAGAGACACACACACAGAGACACGCGCACAGAGACGCGCACACAGACAGGCACGCACACAGAGAAACACACAGACAGACACACACACAGAGACACACACAGACAGACACGCACACAGAGACACACACAGACAGACACACACACAGCGACACACAGAGACAGACACACACACAGAGACACACACACAGAGACACGCACACAGAGACACGCACACAGTGACACGCACACAGAGACACACACAGACAGACACGCACACAGAGACACACACACAGAGACACACACAGACAGACACACACACAGAGACACACACACAGAGACACGAACACAGACACGCACACGCAGAGACACACACACAGAGACACACACACAGAGACACGCACACAGAGACACGCACACAGAGACACGCACACAGAGACACACACACAGAGAAACGCACACAGAGACACGCACACAGAGACACACACACAGAGACACGCACACACAGACACGCACACAGACAGACACGCACACAGAGACACGCACACAGAGACACGCACACAGAGACACGCACACAGAGACACACACACAGAGACACACACACAGAGAAACGCACACAGAGACACGCACACAGAGACACACACACAGAGACACACACACACACACAGAGACACGCACACAGAGACACGCACACAGAGACACACACACAGACAGACACACACACAGAGACACGCACACAGAGACACACACACAGAGACACACACACAGACAGTCACACACACAGAGACACACACACACACAGACACACACATAGAGACACGCACACAGACAGACACGCACACAGAGACACACACACACAGACACACGCACAGAGACACGCACACACAGACACGCACACAGAGACACGCACACACAGAATCGCACACAGAGACACGCACACAGAGACACGCACACAGAGACACACACACAGAGACACGCACACAGACAGACACGCACACAGAGACACGCACACAGAGACACACACACAGACAGACACGCACACAGAGACACGCACAGAGACACGCACACAGAGACACGCACACAGAGACACACACAGACAGACACGCACACAGGGACACAGACACAGAGACACGCACACAGAGACACACACACAAAGACACGCACACAGACACGCACACAGAGACACACACACAGAGACACGCACACAGACACGCACACAGAGACACACACACAGAGACACACACAGACAGACACACACAAAGAGACACACACACAGAGACACGCACACAGAGACACGCACACAGAGACACGCACACAGAGACACACACAGACAGACACGCACACAGAGACACACACACAGAGACACGCACACAGAGACACGCACACAGAGACACACACAGACAGACACACACACAGAGACACGCACACAGACAGACACGCACACAGAGACACGCACACAGAGACACGCGCACAGAGACACGCGCACAGAGACACGCACAGAGACACGCACACAGAGACACGCACACAGAGACATGCACACAGAGACACGCACACAGAGACACACACAGAGACACGCACACAGAGACACACACACAGAGACACACACACAGAGACACACACACAGAGACACGCACACAGAAACACGCACACAGAGACATGCACACAGAGACACGCACACAGAGACACACACAGAGACACGCACACAGAGACACACACACAGAGACACGCACACAGAGACACGCACACAGAGACACGCACACAGAGACACACACACAGACAGACACTCACACAGAGACACACACACAGAGACACGCACACAGAGACACGCACACAGACAGACACACACAGAGACACGCACACAGAGACACGCACACAGACAGACACACACAGAGACACACACAGAGACAGACACACACACAGACAGACACGCACACAGACAGACACACACAGAGACACGCACACAGAGACACACACAGAGACACGCACACAGACAGACACACACACAGAGACAGACACACACACAGACAGACACGCACACAGACAGACACACACAGACACACGCACACATAGACACACACAGAGACAGACACACACACAGAGACACGCGCACAGAGACACACACAGAGACAGACACACACACAGACAGACACGCACACAGACAGACACGCACACAGACACGCACACAGACAGACACGCGCACAGAGACACGCGCACAGAGACACGCACACAGAGACACGCACACAGAGACACGCGCACAGAGACACGCACACAGAGACACGCACAGAGACACGCACACAGAGACACGCACACAGACAGACACACACACAGAGACACGCGCACAGACACACACAGACACACACAGACACACACAGACACGCACACAGACACACACAGACACACACACGCACACAGACACACACACAGACAGACACGCACACAGACAGACACGCACACAGACAGAAACGCACACAGACACACACACACACAGATACGCACACACACAGACACGGACACAGACACACACACAGAGACACGCACAGAGACACGCACAGAGACACGCACAGAGACACGCACACAGACACACACACAGACAGACACGCACACAGACAGACACGCAAACAGACACACACACAGACAGACACACACACAGACAGACACGTACACAGAGACACGCACACAGACAGACACGCACACAGACAGACACGCACACAGACACACACACAGACAGACACACACACAGACAGACACGCACACAGACAGACACGCACACAGACAGACACACACACAGACAGACACACACACAGACAGACACGCACACAGACAGACGCGCACACAGACAGACACGCACACAGACACGCACAGAGACACACACACAGACAGACACACAGACAGACACACACACAGAGACACGCACACAGAGACACACACACAGACAGACACACACACAGACACGCACACAGAGACACACACACAGAGACACACACAGACAGACACACAAACAGACATGCACACAGACAAACACGCACACAGAGACACACACACAGACACACACACAGACACGCACACAGACAGACACGCACACAGAGACACACACACAGACACACACACACACACGCACACAGACACGCACACACACAGACACGCACACAGACAGACACACACACAGACACGCACACAGACAGACACGCACACAGAGACACACACAGACAGACACGCACACAGAGACACGCACAGAGACATGCACACAGAGACACGCACACAGACAGACACACACAGAGACACGCGCACAGAGACACGCACACAGAGACACGCACACAGAGACACGCACACAGAGACACGCACAGAGACAGACACACACAGAGACACGCACACAGAGACACGCACACAGAGACACACACACAGAGACACGCACACAAAGACACCCACACAGAGACACGCACACAGAGACACACACACAGACAGACACACACGGAGACACACACACAGAGACACACACACAGAGACACGCACACAGAGACACACACACAGAGACACGCACACAGAGACACGCACACAGAGACACACACACAGAGACACGCACGCAGAGACACACACACACGGACAGACACACACAGAGACACACACACAGAGACACACACACAGAGACACGCACACAGACAGACACGCACACAGAGACACACACACAGACAGACACGCACACAGAGACACACACAGAGACACACACAGAGACAGACACACACACAGACAGACACGTACACAGAGACACACACACAGAGATACACACAGAGACACGCACACAGACAGACACGCACACAGAGACACACACAAAGAGACACGCACACAGAGACACACACAGAGACACGCACACAGAGACACGCACACAGAGAAACACACACAGAGACACGCACACAGAGACACGTACACAGAGACACGCACACAGACACGCACACACAGACAGACACACACAGAGGCACGCACACAGACAGACACACACAGAGACACACACACAGAGACACGCACACAGAGACACACACACAGAGACACGCACACAGAGACACGCACACAGAGACACGCACACAGAGACACGCACACAGACAGACACGCACACAGAGACACGCACACAGAGACACGCACACAGAGATACGCACACAGATACACGCACACAGACAGACACGCACACAGAGACACGCACACAGAGACACGCACACAGAGACACGCACACAGAGACACGCACACAGACAGACACACACAGAGACACGCACACAGAGACACACACACAGACAGACACGCACACAGAGACACACACACAGACAGACACGCACACAGAGACACACACACAGAGACACGCACACAGAGACACACACACAGACAGACACGCACACAGAGACACACACACAGAGACACGCACACAGAGACACACACAGACAGACACACAGACACGCACACAGAGACACACACACAGAGACACGCACACAGAGACACACACACAGAGACACACACACAGACAGACACGTACACAGAGACACACACACAGACAGACACACACACAGAGACACGCACACAGAGACACACACACAGAGACACACACACAGACAGACACGCACACAGAGACACACACACAGAGACACGCACACAGAGACACGCACACAGAGACACGCACACAGAGACAGGCACACAGACAGACACACACACAGAGACACGCACACAGAGACACGCACACAGAGACACGCACACAGAGACACACGCACACAGTGACACGCACACAGAGACACGCACACAGACAGACACACAGAAACACGCACACAGAGACACGCACACAGAGACACGCACACAGAGACACACGCACACAGAGACACGCACACAGAGACACGCACACAGAGACACGCACACAGACAGACACACACACAGAGACACGCACACAGAGACACGCACACAGAGACATGCGCACAGAGACACGCACACAGAGACACGCACACAGAGACACGCGCACAGAGACACGCACACAGAGACACACACAGACAGACACACACAGAGACACGCACACAGAGACACACACACAGACAGACACACACAGAGACACCCACACAGAGACATGCGCACAGAGACACGCACAGAGACACGCACACAGAGACACACACACAGAGACACGCACACAGAGACACACACACAGAGACACACACACAGAGACACACACAGAGACACACACACAGAGACACACACAGAGACACACACACAGACACACACACAGAGACACGCACACAGAGACACACACACAGAGGCACGCACACAGACAGACACACACAGAGACACGCACACAGAGACACACACACAGAGACACGCACACAGAGAAACGCACACAGACAGACACGCACACAGAGACACGCACACAGAGACACGCACACAGAGACACACACACAGAGACACGCACACAGAGACACGCACACAGAGACACACACACAGAGACACGCACACAGAGACACGCACACAGAGACACGCACACAGAGACATGCACACAGAGACACGCCCACAGAGACACGCACACAGACAGACACGCACACAGAGACACGCACACAGAGACACGCACACAGAGACACGCACACAGACAGACACACACAGAGACCCGCACACAGAGACACACACACAGAGACATGCACACAGAGACACGCACACAGAGACACGCACACAGAGACACGCACAGAGACACGCACACAGAGACACACGCACAGAGACACACACACAGAGACACACACACAGACAGACACACACAGAGACACACACACAGACAGACACACACAGAGACACGCACACAGAGACACGCACAGAGACAGACACACACAGAGACACGCACACAGAGACACGCACACAGAGACACACACACAGAGACACGCACACAGAGACACGCACACAGAGACACGCACACAGAGACACGCACAGAGACACGCACAGAGATACGCACACAGAGACACACACACAGAGACACACACACAGACAGACACGCACACAGAGACACACACAGAGACACGCACACGGAGACACGCACACAGAGACACGCGCACAGAGACACGCACACAGACAGACACACACAGAGACACGCACACAGAGACACGCACAGGGACACGCACACAGAGACACGCACACAGAGACACGCACACAGAGACACGCACACAGACAGACACACACACAGAGACACACACAGAGACACACACACAGAGACACGCACACAGAGACACGCACACAGACAGACACGCACACAGAGACACGCACACAGAGACACGCACACAGAGACACGCACACAGAGACACGCACACAGAGACACGCACACAGAGACACACACAGACAGACACGCACACAGAGACACGCACACAGAGACACGCACACAGAGACACGCACAGAGACACACACACAGAGATACGCACACACAGACACGCACACAGAGACACACACACAGAGACACACAGAGACACGCACACAGACAGACACGCACACAGAGACACACACACAGACAGACACGCACACAGAGACACACACAGAGACACACACAGAGACAGACACACACACAGACAGACACGTACACAGAGACACACACACAGAGACACACACAGAGACACGCACACAGACAGACACGCACACAGAGACACACACAAAGAGACACGCACACAAAGACACACACAGAGACACGCACACAGAGACACGCACACAGAGAAACACACACAGAGACACGCACACAGAGACACGTACACAGAGACACGCACACAGACACGCACACACAGACAGACACACACAGAGGCACGCACACAGACAGACACACACAGAGACACACACACAGAGACACGCACACAGAGACACGCACACAGAGACACGCACACAGACAGACACGCACACAGAGACACGCACACAGAGACACGCACACAGAGACACGCACACAGACAGACACGCACACAGAGACACGCACACAGAGACACGCACACAGAGACACGCACACAGACAGACACACACAGAGACACGCACACAGAGACACACACGCAGAGACACGCACACAGAGACACGCACACAGAGACACGCACAGAGACACGCACACAGAGACACGCGCACAGAGACACACACACAGAGACACACACAGAGACACACACACAGACAGACACACACAGACAGACACACACACAGAGACACGCACTCAGACAGACACACACAGAGACACGCACACAGAGACACGCACAGAGACAGACACACACAGAGACACGCACACAGAGACACGCACACAGAGACACACACACAGAGACACGCACACAGAGACACGCACACAGAGACACGCACAGAGACACGCACAGAGACACGCACACAGAGACACACACACAGAGACACGCACACAGACAGACACGCACACAGAGACACGCACACAGAGACACGCACACAGAGACACGCACACAGACAGACACACACAGAGACACGCACACAGAGACACGCACAGAGACACGCACACAGAGACACGCACACAGAGACACGCACACAGAGACACGCACACAGACAGACACACACACAGAGACACACACAGAGACACACACACAGAGACACACACACAGAGACACGCACACAGACAGACACGCACACAGAGACACACACACAGAGACACGCGCACAGAGAAACGCACACAGAGACACACACACAGAGACACGCACACAGAGACACGCACACAGAGACACACACAGACAGACACGCACACAGAGACACGCACACAGAGACACGCACACAGAGACACGCACACAGAGACACACACAGAGACACACACACAGAGATACGCACACACAGACACGCACACAGAGACACACACACAGAGACACACACACAGAGACACACACACAGACAGACACGCACACAGAGACACACACACAGAGACACACACAGAGACACGCACACAGACAGACACACACACAGACAGACACGCACACAGAGACACACACACAGAGACACACACAGAGACACGCACACAGACAGACACGCACACAGAGACACACACACAGAGACACGCGCACAGAGACGCGCACACAGACAGGCACGCACACAGAGACACACACAGACAGACACACACACAGAGACACACACAGACAGACACGCACACAGAGACACACACAGACAGACACACACACAGAGACACACACAGACAGACACACACACAGAGACACACACACAGAGACACGCACACAGAGACACGCACACAGTGACACGCACACAGAGACACACACAGACAGACACGCACACAGAGACACACACACAGAGACACACACAGACAGACACACACACAGAGACACACACACAAAGACACGAACACAGACACGCACACAGAGACACACACACAGAGACACACACACAGAGACACGCACACAGAGACACGCACACAGAGACACGCACACAGAGACACACACACAGAGACACGCACACAGAGACACACACACAGAGACACGCACACACAGACACACACACAGAGACACGCACACAGAGACACGCACACAGAGACACACACACAGAGACACACACACAGAGAAACGCACACAGAGACACACACACAGACAGACACGCACACAGAGACACACACACAGAGACACGCACACAGAGACACACACAGACAGACACACACACAGACACGCACACAGAGACACACACACAGAGACACGCACACAGAGACACACACACAGAGACACACACACAGACAGACACGTACACAGAGACACACACACAGACAGACACGCACACAGAGACACGCACACAGAGACACACACACAGAGACACACACACAGACAGACACGCACACAGAGACACACACACAGAGACACGCACACAGAGACACGCACACAGAGACACGCACACAGAGACACGCACACAGACAGACACACACACAGAGACATGCACACAGAGACACGCACACAGAGACACGCACACAGAGACACACGCACACAGTGACACGCACACAGAGACACGCACACAGACAGACACACAGAAACACGCACACAGAGACACGCACACAGAGACACGCACACAGAGACACACGCACACAGAGACACGCACACAGAGACACGCACACAGAGACACGCACACAGACAGACACACACACAGAGACACGCACACAGAGACACGCACACAGAGACATGCGCACAGAGACACGCACACAGAGACACGCACACAGAGACACGCGCACAGAGACACGCACACAGTGACACACACAGACAGACACACACAGAGACACGCACACAGAGACACACACACAGACAGACACACACAGAGACACCCACACAGAGACACGCGCACAGAGACACGCACAGAGACACGCACACAGAGACACACACACAGAGACACGCACACAGAGACACACACACAGAGACACACACACAGAGACACACACAGAGACACACACACAGAGACACACACAGAGACACACACACAGACACACACACAGAGACACGCACACAGAGACACACACACAGAGGCACGCACACAGACAGACACACACAGAGACACGCACACAGAGACACGCACACAGAGACACACACACAGAGACACGCACACAGAGACACGCACACAGACAGACACGCACACAGAGACACGCACACAGAGACACGCACACAGAGACACGCACACAGAGACACACACACAGAGACACGCACACAGAGACACGCACACAGAGACACACACACAGAGACACGCACACAGAGACACGCACACAGAGACACGCACACAGAGACATGCACACAGAGACACGCACACAGAGACACGCACACAGACAGACACGCACACAGAGACACGCACACAGAGACACGCACACAGAGACACGCACACAGACAGACACACACAGAGACCCGCACACAGAGACACACACACAGAGACATGCACACAGAGACACGCACACAGAGACACGCACACAGAGACACGCACAGAGACACGCACACAGAGACACGCGCACAGAGACACACGCACAGAGACACACACACAGAGACACACACACAGACAGACACACACAGAGACACACACACAGACAGACACACACAGAGACACGCACACAGAGACACGCACAGAGACAGACACACACAGAGACACGCACACAGAGACACGCACACAGAGACACACACACAGAGACACGCACACAGAGACACGCACACAGAGACACGCACACAGAGACACGCACAGAGACACGCACAGAGATACGCACACAGAGACACACACACAGAGACACACACACAGACAGACACGCACACAGAGACACACACAGAGACACGCACACGGAGACACGCACACAGAGACACGCGCACAGAGACACGCACACAGACAGACACACACAGAGACACGCACACAGAGACACGCACAGGGACACGCACACAGAGACACGCACACAGAGACACGCACACAGAGACACGCACACAGACAGACACACACACAGAGACACACACAGAGACACACACACAGAGACACGCACACAGAGACACGCACACAGAGACACGCACACAGAGACACGCACACAGAGACACACACACAGAGACACGCACAGAGACACGCACACAGAGACACGCACACAGAGACACACACAGACAGACACGCACACAGGGACACAGACACAGAGACACGCACACAGAGACACGCACACAGAGACACGCGCAGAGAGACACACACAGACAGACACACACAAAGAGACACACACACAGGGACACGCACACAGAGACACGCACACAGAGACACACACAGACAGACACGCACACAGAGACACACACAGAGACACGCACACAGAGACACGCACACAGAGACACACACAGACAGACACACACACAGAGACACGCACACAGACAGACACGCACACAGAGACACGCACACAGAGACACGCACACAGAGACACGCACACAGAGACACGCGCACAGAGACACGCACAGAGACACGCACACAGAGACACGCACACAGAGACATGCACACAGAGACACGCACACAGAAACACGCACACAGAGACATGCACACAGAGACACGCACACAGAGACACACACAGAGACACGCACACAGAGACACACACACAGAGACACGCACACAGAGACACGCACACAGAGACACGCGCACAGAGACACACACACAGAGACACACACACAGACAGACCCTCACACAGAGACACACACACAGAGACACGCACACAGAGACACGCACACAGACAGACACACACAGAGACACGCACACAGAGACACGCACACAGACAGACACACACAGAGACACACACAGAGACAGACACACACACAGACAGACACGCACACAGACAGACACACACAGAGACACGCACACAGAGACACACACAGAGACACGCACACAGACAGACACACACACAGAGACAGACACACACACAGACAGACACGCACACAGACAGACACACACAGACACACGCACACATAGACACACACAGAGACAGACACACACACAGAGACACGCGCACAGAGACACACACAGAGACAGACACACACACAGACAGACACGCACACAGACAGACACGCACACAGACACGCACACAGACAGACACGCGCACAGAGACACGCGCACAGAGACACGCACACAGAGACACGCACACAGAGACACGCACACAGAGACACACACACACAGACACACGCACAGAGACACGCACACACAGACACGCACACAGAGACACGCACACACAGAATCGCACACAGAGACACGCACACAGAGACACGCACACAGAGACACACACACAGAGACACGCACACAGACAGACACGCACACAGAGACACGCACACAGAGACACACACACAGACAGACACGCACACAGAGACACACACACAGAGACACGCACACAGAGACATGCACACAGACAGACACGCGCACAGAGACACACACACAGAGACACGCACACAGAGACACGCACACAGAGACACACAGACAGACAGACACGCGCACAGAGACACACACACAGAGACACGCACACAGAGACACGCACCCAGAGACACACACACAGACACGCACACAGAGACACACACACAGAGACACGCACACAGAGACATGCACAGAGACACGAACACAAAGACACGCACACAGAGACACGCACACAGAGACACACACACAGAGACACGCACACAGAGACACGCACAGAGACACGCACACAGAGACACGCACACAGAGACACGCACACAGAGACACGCACACAGAGACACACACACAGAGACACGCACAGAGACACGCACACAGAGACACGCACACAGAGACACACACAGACAGACACGCACACAGGGACACAGACACAGAGACACGCACACAGAGACACACACACAAAGACACGCACACAGACACGCACACAGAGACACACACACAGAGACACGCACACAGACACGCACACAGAGACACACACACAGAGACACACACAGACAGACACACACAAAGAGACACACACACAGAGACACGCACACAGAGACACGCACACAGAGACACGCACACAGAGACACACACAGACAGACACGCACACAGAGACACACACACAGAGACACGCACACAGAGACACGCACACAGAGACACACACAGACAGACACACACACAGAGACACGCACACAGACAGACACGCACACAGAGACACGCACACAGAGACACGCGCACAGAGACACGCGCACAGAGACACGCGCACAGAGACACGCACAGAGACACGCACACAGAGACATGCACACAGAGACACGCACACAGAAACACGCACACAGAGACATGCACACAGAGACACGCACACAGAGACACACACAGAGACACGCACACAGAGACACACACACAGAGACACGCACACAGAGACACGCACACAGAGACACGCACACAGAGACACACACACAGACAGACACTCACACAGAGACACACACACAGAGACACGCACACAGAGACACGCACACAGACAGACACACACAGAGACACGCACACAGAGACACGCACACAGACAGACACACACAGAGACACACACAGAGACAGACACACACACAGACAGACACGCACACAGACAGACACACACAGAGACACGCACACAGAGACACACACAGAGACACGCACACAGACAGACACACACACAGAGACAGACACACACACAGACAGACACGCACACAGACAGACACACACAGACACACGCACACATAGACACACACAGAGACAGACACACACACAGAGACACGCGCACAGAGACACACACAGAGACAGACACACACACAGACAGACACGCACACAGACAGACACGCACACAGACACGCACACAGACAGACACGCGCACAGAGACACGCGCACAGAGACACGCACACAGAGACACGCACACAGAGACACGCGCACAGAGACACGCACACAGAGACACGCACAGAGACACGCACACAGAGACACGCACACAGACAGACACACACACAGAGACACGCGCACAGACACACACAGACACACACAGACACACACAGACACGCACACAGACACACACAGACACACACACGCACACAGACACACACACAGACAGACACGCACACAGACAGACACGCACACAGACAGAAACGCACACAGACACACACACACACAGATACGCACACACACAGACACGGACACAGACACACACACAGAGACACGCACAGAGACACGCACAGAGACACGCACAGAGACACGCACACAGACACACACACAGACAGACACGCACACAGACAGACACGCAAACAGACACACACACAGACAGACACACACACAGACAGACACGTACACAGAGACACGCACACAGACAGACACGCACACAGACAGACACGCACACAGACACACACACAGACAGACACACACACAGACAGACACGCACACAGACAGACACGCACACAGACAGACACACACACAGACAGACACACACACAGACAGACACGCACACAGACAGACGCGCACACAGACAGACACGCACACAGACAGACACGCACAGAGACACACACACAGACAGACACACAGACAGACACACACACAGAGACACGCACACAGAGACACACACACAGACAGACACACACACAGACACGCACACAGAGACACACACACAGAGACACACACAGACAGACACACAAACAGACATGCACACAGACAAACACGCACACAGAGACACACACACAGACACACACACAGACAAGCACACAGACAGACACGCACACAGAGACACACACACAGACACACACACACACACGCACACAGACACGCACACACACAGACACGCACACAGACAGACACACACACAGACACGCACACAGACAGACACGCACACAGAGACACACACAGACAGACACGCACACAGAGACACGCACAGAGACATGCACACAGAGACACGCACACAGACAGACACACACAGAGACACGCGCACAGAGACACGCACACAGAGACACGCACACAGAGACACGCACACAGAGACACGCACAGAGACAGACACACACAGAGACACGCACACAGAGACACGCACACAGAGACACACACACAGAGACACGCACACAAAGACACCCACACAGAGACACGCACACAGAGACACACACACAGACAGACACACACGGAGACACACACACAGAGACACACACACAGAGACACGCACACAGAGACACACACACAGAGACACGCACACAGAGACACGCACACAGAGACACACACACAGAGACACGCACGCAGAGACACACACACACGGACAGACACACACAGAGACACACACACAGAGACACACACACAGAGACACGCACACAGACAGACACGCACACAGAGACACACACACAGACAGACACGCACACAGAGACACACACAGAGACACACACAGAGACAGACACACACACAGACAGACACGTACACAGAGACACACACACAGAGATACACACAGAGACACGCACACAGACAGACACGCACACAGAGACACACACAAAGAGACACGCACACAGAGACACACACAGAGACACGCACACAGAGACACGCACACAGAGAAACACACACAGAGACACGCACACAGAGACACGTACACAGAGACACGCACACAGACACGCACACACAGACAGACACACACAGAGGCACGCACACAGACAGACACACACAGAGACACACACACAGAGACACGCACACAGAGACACACACACAGAGACACGCACACAGAGACACGCACACAGAGACACGCACACAGACAGACACGCACACAGAGACACGCACACAGAGACACGCACACAGAGATACGCACACAGATACACGCACACAGACAGACACGCACACAGAGACACGCACACAGAGACACGCACACAGAGACACGCACACAGACAGACACACACAGAGACACGCACACAGAGACACACACACAGACAGACACGCACACAGAGACACACACACAGACAGACACGCACACAGAGACACACACACAGAGACACGCACACAGAGACACACACACAGACAGACACGCACACAGAGACACACACACAGAGACACGCACACAGAGACACACACAGACAGACACACAGACACGCACACAGAGACACACACACAGAGACACGCACACAGAGACACACACACAGAGACACACACACAGACAGACACGTACACAGAGACACACACACAGACAGACACACACACAGAGACACGCACACAGAGACACACACACAGAGACACACACACAGACAGACACGCACACAGAGACACACACACAGAGACACGCACACAGAGACACGCACACAGAGACACGCACACAGAGACAGGCACACAGACAGACACACACACAGAGACACGCACACAGAGACACGCACACAGAGACACGCACACAGAGACACACGCACACAGTGACACGCACACAGAGACACGCACACAGACAGACACACAGAAACACGCACACAGAGACACGCACACAGAGACACGCACACAGAGACACACGCACACAGAGACACGCACACAGAGACACGCACACAGAGACACGCACACAGACAGACACACACACAGAGACACGCACACAGAGACACGCACACAGAGACATGCGCACAGAGACACGCACACAGAGACACGCACACAGAGACACGCGCACAGAGACACGCACACAGAGACACACACAGACAGACACACACAGAGACACGCACACAGAGACACACACACAGACAGACACACACAGAGACACCCACACAGAGACATGCGCACAGAGACACGCACAGAGACACGCACACAGAGACACACACACAGAGACACGCACACAGAGACACACACACAGAGACACACACACAGAGACACACACAGAGACACACACAGAGACACACACACAGACACACACACAGAGACACGCACACAGAGACACACACACAGAGGCACGCACACAGACAGACACACACAGAGACACGCACACAGAGACACGCACACAGAGACACACACACAGAGACACGCACACAGAGACACGCACACAGACAGACACGCACACAGAGACACGCACACAGAGACACGCACACAGAGACACACACACAGAGACACGCACACAGAGACACGCACACAGAGACACACACACAGAGACACGCACACAGAGACACGCACACAGAGACACGCACACAGAGACATGCACACAGAGACACGCCCACAGAGACACGCACACAGACAGACACGCACACAGAGACACGCACACAGAGACACGCACACAGAGACACGCACACAGACAGACACACACAGAGACCCGCACACAGAGACACACACACAGAGACATGCACACAGAGACACGCACACAGAGACACGCACACAGAGACACGCACAGAGACACGCACACAGAGACACGCGCACAGAGACACACGCACAGAGACACACACACAGAGACACACACACAGACAGACACACACAGAGACACACACACAGACAGACACACACAGAGACACGCACACAGAGACACGCACAGAGACAGACACACACAGAGACACGCACACAGAGACACGCACACAGAGACACACACACAGAGACACGCACACAGAGACACGCACACAGAGACACGCACAGAGACACGCACAGAGATACGCACACAGAGACACACACACAGAGACACACACACAGACAGACACGCACACAGAGACACACACAGAGACACGCACACGGAGACACGCACACAGAGACACGCGCACAGAGACACGCACACAGACAGACACACACAGAGACACGCACACAGAGACACGCACAGGGACACGCACACAGAGACACGCACACAGAGACACGCACACAGAGACACGCACACAGACAGACACACACACAGAGACACACACAGAGACAAACACAGAGACACGCACACAGAGACACGCACACAGACAGACACGCACACAGAGACACGCACACAGAGACACGCACACAGAGACACGCACACAGAGACACACACACAGAGACACGCACACAGAGACACGCACACAGAGACACGCACACAGAGACACACACAGACAGACACGCACACAGAGACACGCACACAGAGACACGCACACAGAGACACGCACAGAGACACACACACAGAGATACGCACACACAGACACGCACACAGAGACACACACACAGAGACACACAGAGACACGCACACAGACAGACACGCACACAGAGACACACACACAGACAGACACGCACACAGAGACACACACAGAGACACACACAGAGACAGACACACACACAGACAGACACGTACACAGAGACACACACACAGAGACACACACAGAGACACACACACAGACAGACACGCACACAGAGACACACACAAAGAGACACGCACACAAAGACACACACAGAGACACGCACACAGAGACACGCACACAGAGAAACACACACAGAGACACGCACACAGAGACACGTACACAGAGACACGCACACAGACACGCACACACAGACAGACACACACAGAGGCACGCACACAGACAGACACACACAGAGACACACACACAGAGACACGCACACAGAGACACACACACAGAGACACGCACACAGAGACACGCACACAGAGACACGCACACAGACAGACACGCACACAGAGACACGCACACAGAGACACGCACACAGAGACACGCACACAGACAGACACACACAGAGACACGGACACAGAGACACACACGCAGAGACACGCACACAGAGACACGCACACAGAGACACGCACAGAGACACGCACACAGAGACACGCGCACAGAGACACACACACAGAGACACACACAGAGACACACACACAGACAGACACACACAGACAGACACACACACAGAGACACGCACTCAGACAGACACACACAGAGACACGCACACAGAGACACGCACAGAGACAGACACACACAGAGACACGCACACAGAGACACGCACACAGAGACACACACACAGAGACACGCACACAGAGACACGCACACAGAGACACGCACAGAGACACGCACAGAGACACGCACACAGAGACACACACACAGAGACACGCACACAGACAGACACGCACACAGAGACACGCACACAGAGACACGCACACAGAGACACGCACACAGACAGACACACACAGAGACACGCACACAGAGACACGCACAGAGACACGCACACAGAGACACGCACACAGAGACACGCACACAGAGACACGCACACAGACAGACACACACACAGAGACACACACAGAGACACACACACAGAGACACACACACAGAGACACGCACACAGACAGACACGCACACAGAGACACACACACAGAGACACGCGCACAGAGAAACGCACACAGAGACACACACACAGAGACACGCACACAGAGACACGCACACAGAGACACACACAGACAGACACGCACACAGAGACACGCACACAGAGACACGCACACAGAGACACACACAGAGACACACACACAGAGATACGCACACACAGACACGCACACAGAGACACACACACAGAGACACACACACAGAGACACACACACAGACAGACACGCACACAGAGACACACACACAGAGACACACACAGAGACACGCACACAGACAGACACACACACAGACAGACACGCACACAGAGACACACACACAGAGACACACACAGAGACACGCACACAGACAGACACGCACACAGAGACACACACACAGAGACACGCGCACAGAGACGCGCACACAGACAGGCACGCACACAGAGACACACACAGACAGACACACACACAGAGACACACACAGACAGACACGCACACAGAGACACACACAGACAGACACACACACAGAGACACACACACAGAGACACGCACACAGAGACACGCACACAGTGACACGCACACAGAGACACACACAGACAGACACGCACACAGAGACACACACACAGAGACACACACAGACAGACACACACACAGAGACACACACACAGAGACACGAACACAGACACGCACACAGAGACACACACACAGAGACACACACACAGAGACACGCACACAGAGACACGCACACAGAGACACGCACACAGAGACACGCACACAGAGACACACACACAGAGACACGCACACACAGACACACACACAGAGACACGCACACAGAGACACGCACACAGAGACACACACACAGAGACACACACACAGAGAAACGCACACAGAGACACACACACAGACAGACACGCACACAGAGACACACACACAGAGACACGCACACAGAGACACACACAGACAGACACACACACAGACACGCACACAGAGACACACACACAGAGACACGCACACAGAGACACACACACAGAGACACACACACAGACAGACACGTACACAGAGACACACACACAGACAGACACGCACACAGAGACACGCACACAGAGACACACACACAGAGACACACACACAGACAGACACGCACACAGAGACACACACACAGAGACACGCACACAGAGACACGCACACAGAGACACGCACACAGAGACACGCACACAGACAGACACACACAGAGACACGCACACAGAGACACGCACACAGAGACACACGCACACAGTGACACGCACACAGAGACACGCACACAGACAGACACACAGCAACACGCACACAGAGACACGCACACAGAGACACACGCACACAGAGACACACGCACACAGAGACACGCACACAGAGACACGCACACAGACAGACACACACACAGAGACACGCACACAGAGACACGCACACAGAGACATGCGCACAGAGACACGCACACAGAGACACGCACACAGAGACACGCGCACAGAGACACGCACACAGTGACACACACAGACAGACACACACAGAGACACGCACACAGAGACACACACACAGACAGACACACACAGAGACACCCACACAGAGACACGCGCACAGAGACACGCACAGAGACACGCACACAGAGACACACACACAGAGACACGCACACAGAGACACACACACAGAGACACACACACAGAGACACACACAGAGACACACACACAGAGACATACACAGAGACACACACACAGACACACACACAGAGACACGCACACAGAGACACACACACAGAGGCACGCACACAGACAGACACACACAGAGACACGCACACAGAGACACGCACACAGAGACACACACACAGAGACACGCACACAGAGACACGCACACAGACAGACACGCACACAGAGACACGCACACAGAGACACGCACACAGAGACACGCACACAGAGACACACACACAGAGACACGCACACAGAGACACGCACACAGAGACACACACACAGAGACACGCACACAGAGACACGCACACAGAGACACGCACACAGAGACATGCACACAGAGACACGCACACAGAGACACGCACACAGACAGACACGCACACAGAGACACGCACACAGAGACACGCACACAGAGACACGCACACAGACAGACACACACAGAGACCCGCACACAGAGACACACACACAGAGACATGCACACAGAGACACGCACACAGAGACACGCACACAGAGACACGCACAGAGACACGCACACAGAGACACGCGCACAGAGACACACGCACAGAGACACACACACAGAGACACACACACAGACAGACACACACAGAGACACACACACAGACAGACACACACAGAGACACGCACACAGAGACACGCACAGAGACAGACACACACAGAGACACGCACACAGAGACACGCACACAGAGACACACACACAGAGACACGCACACAGAGACACGCACACAGAGACACGCACAGAGACACGCACAGAGATACGCACACAGAGACACACACACTGAGACACACACACAGACAGACACGCACACAGAGACACACACAGAGACACGCACACGGAGACACGCACACAGAGACACGCGCACAGAGACACGCACACAGACAGACACACACAGAGACACGCACACAGAGACACGCACAGGGACACGCACACAGAGACACGCACACAGAGACACGCACACAGAGACACGCACACAGACAGACACACACACAGAGACACACACAGAGACACACACACAGAGACACGCACACAGAGACACGCACACAGAGACACGCACACAGAGACACGCACACAGAGACACACACACAGAGACACGCACAGAGACACGCACACAGAGACACGCACACAGAGACACACACAGACAGACACGCACACAGGGACACAGACACAGAGACACGCACACAGAGACACGCACACAGAGACACGCGCAGAGAGACACACACAGACAGACACACACAAAGAGACACACACACAGAGACACGCACACAGAGACACGCACACAGAGACACACACAGACAGACACGCACACAGAGACACACACACAGAGACACGCACACAGAGACACGCACACAGAGACACACACAGACAGACACACACACAGAGACACGCACACAGACAGACACGCACACAGAGACACGCACACAGAGACACGCACACAGAGACACGCACACAGAGACACGCGCACAGAGACACGCACAGAGACACGCACACAGAGACACGCACACAGAGACACGCACACAGAGACACGCACACAGAAACACGCACACAGAGACATGCACACAGAGACACGCACACAGAGACACACACAGAGACACGCACACAGAGACACACACACAGAGACACGCACACAGAGACACGCACACAGAGACACGCACACAGAGACACACACACAGACAGACACTCACACAGAGACACACACACAGAGACACGCACACAGAGACACGCACACAGACAGACACACACAGAGACACGCACACAGAGACACGCACACAGACAGACACACACAGAGACACACACAGAGACAGACACACACACAGACAGACACGCACACAGACAGACACACACAGAGACACGCACACAGAGACACACACAGAGACACGCACACAGACAGACACACACACAGAGACAGACACACACACAGACAGACACGCACACAGACAGACACACACAGACACACGCACACATAGACACACACAGAGACAGACACACACACAGAGACACGCACACAGAGACACGCACACAGAGACACGCACACAGACAGACACACACAGAGACACGCACACAGAGACACGCACAGAGACACGCACACAGAGACACGCACACAGAGACACGCACACAGAGACACGCACACAGACAGACACACACACAGAGACACACACAGAGACACACACACAGAGACACACACACAGAGACACGCACACAGACAGACACGCACACAGAGACACACACACAGAGACACGCGCACAGAGAAACGCACACAGAGACACACACACAGAGACACGCACACAGAGACACGCACACAGAGACACACACAGACAGACACGCACACAGAGACACGCACACAGAGACACGCACACAGAGACACGCACACAGAGACACACACAGAGACACACACACAGAGATACGCACACACAGACACGCACACAGAGACACACACACAGAGACACACACACAGAGACACACACACAGACAGACACGCACACAGAGACACACACACAGAGACACACACAGAGACACGCACACAGACAGACACACACACAGACAGACACGCACACAGAGACACACACACAGAGACACACACAGAGACACGCACACAGACAGACACGCACACAGAGACACACACACAGAGACACGCGCACAGAGACGCGCACACAGACAGGCACGCACACAGAGACACACACAGACAGACACACACACAGAGACACACACAGACAGACACGCACACAGAGACACACACAGACAGACACACACACAGAGACACACACACAGAGACACGCACACAGAGACACGCACACAGTGACACGCACACAGAGACACACACACAGAGACACGCACACAGACAGACACGCACACAGAGACACACACACAGACAGACACGCACACAGAGACACACACAGAGACACACACAGAGACAGACACACACACAGACAGACACGTACACAGAGACACACACACAGAGACACACACAGAGACACGCACACAGACAGACACGCACACAGAGACACACACAAAGAGACACGCACACAAAGACACACACAGAGACACGCACACAGAGACACGCACACAGAGAAACACACACAGAGACACGCACACAGAGACACGTACACAGAGACACGCACACAGACACGCACACACAGACAGACACACACAGAGGCACGCACACAGACAGACACACACAGAGACACACACACAGAGACACGCACACAGAGACACACACACAGAGACACGCACACAGAGACACGCACACAGAGACACGCACACAGACAGACACGCACACAGAGACACGCACACAGAGACACGCACACAGAGACACGCACACAGACAGACACACACAGAGACACGGACACAGAGACACACACGCAGAGACACGCACACAGAGACACGCACACAGAGACACGCACAGAGACACGCACACAGAGACACGCGCACAGAGACACACACACAGAGACACACACAGAGACACACACACAGACAGACACACACAGACAGACACACACACAGAGACACGCACTCAGACAGACACACACAGAGACACGCACACAGAGACACGCACAGAGACAGACACACACAGAGACACGCACACAGAGACACGCACACAGAGACACACACACAGAGACACGCACACAGAGACACGCACACAGAGACACGCACAGAGACACGCACAGAGACACGCACACAGAGACACACACACAGAGACACGCACACAGACAGACACGCACACAGAGACACGCACACAGAGACACGCACACAGAGACACGCACACAGACAGACACACACAGAGACACGCACACAGAGACACGCACAGAGACACGCACACAGAGACACGCACACAGAGACACGCACACAGAGACACGCACACAGACAGACACACACACAGAGACACACACAGAGACACACACACAGAGACACACACACAGAGACACGCACACAGACAGACACGCACACAGAGACACACACACAGAGACACGCGCACAGAGAAACGCACACAGAGACACACACACAGAGACACGCACACAGAGACACGCACACAGAGACACACACAGACAGACACGCACACAGAGACACGCACACAGAGACACGCACACAGAGACACACACAGAGACACACACACAGAGATACGCACACACAGACACGCACACAGAGACACACACACAGAGACACACACACAGAGACACACACACAGACAGACACGCACACAGAGACACACACACAGAGACACACACAGAGACACGCACACAGACAGACACACACACAGACAGACACGCACACAGAGACACACACACAGAGACACACACAGAGACACGCACACAGACAGACACGCACACAGAGACACACACACAGAGACACGCGCACAGAGACGCGCACACAGACAGGCACGCACACAGAGACACACACAGACAGACACACACACAGAGACACACACAGACAGACACGCACACAGAGACACACACAGACAGACACACACACAGAGACACACACACAGAGACACGCACACAGAGACACGCACACAGTGACACGCACACAGAGACACACACAGACAGACACGCACACAGAGACACACACACAGAGACACACACAGACAGACACACACACAGAGACACACACACAGAGACACGAACACAGACACGCACACAGAGACACACACACAGAGACACACACACAGAGACACGCACACAGAGACACGCACACAGAGACACGCACACAGAGACACGCACACACAGACACACACACAGAGACACGCACACAGAGACACGCACACAGAGACACACACACAGAGACACACACACAGAGAAACGCACACAGAGACACACACACAGACAGACACGCACACAGAGACACACACACAGAGACACGCACACAGAGACACACACAGACAGACACACACACAGACACGCACACAGAGACACACACACAGAGACACGCACACAGAGACACACACACAGAGACACACACACAGACAGACACGTACACAGAGACACACACACAGACAGACACGCACACAGAGACACGCACACAGAGACACACACACAGAGACACACACACAGACAGACACGCACACAGAGACACACACACAGAGACACGCACACAGAGACACGCACACAGAGACACGCACACAGAGACACGCACACAGACAGACACACACACAGAGACACGCACACAGAGACACGCACACAGAGACACGCACACAGAGACACACGCACACAGTGACACGCACACAGAGACACGCACACAGACAGACACACAGCAACACGCACACAGGGACACGCACACAGAGACACGCACACAGAGACACACGCACACAGAGACACGCACACAGAGACACGCACACAGACAGACACACACACAGAGACACGCACACAGAGACACGCACACAGAGACATGCGCACAGAGACACGCACACAGAGACACGCACACAGAGACACGCGCACAGAGACACGCACACAGTGACACACACAGACAGACACACACAGAGACACGCACACAGAGACACACACACAGACAGACACACACAGAGACACCCACACAGAGACACGCGCACAGAGACACGCACAGAGACACGCACACAGAGACACACACACAGAGACACGCACACAGAGACACACACACAGAGACACACACACAGAGACACACACAGAGACACACACACAGAGACATACACAGAGACACACACACAGACACACACACAGAGACACGCACACAGAGACACACACACAGAGGCACGCACACAGACAGACACACACAGAGACACGCACACAGAGACACGCACACAGAGACACACACACAGAGACACGCACACAGAGACACGCACACAGACAGACACGCACACAGAGACACGCACACAGAGACACGCACACAGAGACACGCACACAGAGACACACACACAGAGACATGCACACAGAGACACGCACACAGAGACACACACACAGAGACACGCACACAGAGACACGCACACAGAGACACGCACACAGAGACATGCACACAGAGACACGCACACAGAGACACGCACACAGACAGACACGCACACAGAGACACGCACACAGAGACACGCACACAGAGACACGCACACAGACAGACACACACAGAGACCCGCACACAGAGACACACACACAGAGACATGCACACAGAGACACGCACACAGAGACACGCACACAGAGACACGCACAGAGACACGCACACAGAGACACGCGCACAGAGACACACGCACAGAGACACACACACAGAGACACACACACAGACAGACACACACAGAGACACACACACAGACAGACACACACAGAGACACGCACACAGAGACACGCACAGAGACAGACACACACAGAGACACGCACACAGAGACACGCACACAGAGACACACACACAGAGACACGCACACAGAGACACGCACACAGAGACACGCACAGAGACACGCACAGAGATACGCACACAGAGACACACACACAGAGACACACACACAGACAGACACGCACACAGAGACACACACAGAGACACGCACACGGAGACACGCACACAGAGACACGCGCACAGAGACACGCACACAGACAGACACACACAGAGACACGCACACAGAGACACGCACAGGGACACGCACACAGAGACACGCACACAGAGACACGCACACAGAGACACGCACACAGACAGACACACACACAGAGACACACACAGAGACACACACACAGAGACACGCACACAGAGACACGCACACAGAGACACGCACACAGAGACACGCACACAGAGACACACACACAGAGACACGCACAGAGACACGCACACAGAGACACGCACACAGAGACACACACAGACAGACACGCACACAGGGACACAGACACAGAGACACGCACACAGAGACACGCACACAGAGACACGCGCAGAGAGACACACACAGACAGACACACACAAAGAGACACACACACAGAGACACGCACACAGAGACACGCACACAGAGACACACACAGACAGACACGCACACAGAGACACACACACAGAGACACGCACACAGAGACACGCACACAGAGACACACACAGACAGACACACACACAGAGACACGCACACAGACAGACACGCACACAGAGACACGCACACAGAGACACGCACACAGAGACACGCACACAGAGACACGCGCACAGAGACACGCACAGAGACACGCACACAGAGACACGCACACAGAGACACGCACACAGAGACACGCACACAGAAACACGCACACAGAGACATGCACACAGAGACACGCACACAGAGACACACACAGAGACACGCACACAGAGACACACACACAGAGACACGCACACAGAGACACGCACACAGAGACACGCACACAGAGACACACACACAGACAGACACTCACACAGAGACACACACACAGAGACACGCACACAGAGACACGCACACAGACAGACACACACAGAGACACGCACACAGAGACACGCACACAGACAGACACACACAGAGACACACACAGAGACAGACACACACACAGACAGACACGCACACAGACAGACACACACAGAGACACGCACACAGAGACACACACAGAGACACGCACACAGACAGACACACACACAGAGACAGACACACACACAGACAGACACGCACACAGACAGACACACACAGACACACGCACACATAGACACACACAGAGACAGACACACACACAGAGACACGCACACAGAGACACGCACACAGAGACACGCACACAGACAGACACACACAGAGACACGCACACAGAGACACGCACAGAGACACGCACACAGAGACACGCACACAGAGACACGCACACAGAGACACGCACACAGACAGACACACACACAGAGACACACACAGAGACACACACACAGAGACACACACACAGAGACACGCACACAGACAGACACGCACACAGAGACACACACACAGAGACACGCGCACAGAGAAACGCACACAGAGACACACACACAGAGACACGCACACAGAGACACGCACACAGAGACACACACAGACAGACACGCACACAGAGACACGCACACAGAGACACGCACACAGAGACACGCACACAGAGACACACACAGAGACACACACACAGAGATACGCACACACAGACACGCACACAGAGACACACACACAGAGACACACACACAGAGACACACACACAGACAGACACGCACACAGAGACACACACACAGAGACACACACAGAGACACGCACACAGACAGACACACACACAGACAGACACGCACACAGAGACACACACACAGAGACACACACAGAGACACGCACACAGACAGACACGCACACAGAGACACACACACAGAGACACGCGCACAGAGACGCGCACACAGACAGGCACGCACACAGAGACACACACAGACAGACACACACACAGAGACACACACAGACAGACACGCACACAGAGACACACACAGACAGACACACACACAGAGACACACACACAGAGACACGCACACAGAGACACGCACACAGTGACACGCACACAGAGACACACACAGACAGACACGCACACAGAGACACACACACAGAGACACACACAGACAGACACACACACAGAGACACACACACAGAGACACGAACACAGACACGCACACAGAGACACACACACAGAGACACACACACAGAGACACGCACACAGAGACACGCACACAGAGACACGCACACAGAGACACACACACAGAGACACGCACACAGAGACACACACACAGAGACACGCACACACAGACACACACACAGAGACACGCACACAGAGACACGCACACAGAGACACACACACAGAGACACACACACAGAGAAACGCACACAGAGACACACACACAGACAGACACGCACACAGAGACACACACACAGAGACACGCACACAGAGACACACACAGACAGACACACACACAGACACGCACACAGAGACACACACACAGAGACACGCACACAGAGACACACACACAGAGACACACACACAGACAGACACGTACACAGAGACACACACACAGACAGACACGCACACAGAGACACGCACACAGAGACACACACACAGAGACACACACACAGACAGACACGCACACAGAGACACACACACAGAGACACGCACACAGAGACACGCACACAGAGACACGCACACAGAGACACGCACACAGACAGACACACACACAGAGACACGCACACAGAGACACGCACACAGAGACACGCACACAGAGACACACGCACACAGTGACACGCACACAGAGACACGCACACAGACAGACACACAGAAACACGCACACAGAGACACGCACACAGAGACACGCACACAGAGACACACGCACACAGAGACACGCACACAGAGACACGCACACAGAGACACGCACACAGACAGACACACACACAGAGACACGCACACAGAGACACGCACACAGAGACATGCGCACAGAGACACGCACACAGAGACACGCACACAGAGACACGCGCACAGAGACACGCACACAGTGACACACACAGACAGACACACACAGAGACACGCACACAGAGACACACACACAGACACACACAGAGACACCCACACAGAGACACGCGCACAGAGACACGCACAGAGACACGCACACAGAGACACACACACAGAGACACGCACACAGAGACACACACACAGAGACACACACACAGAGACACACACAGAGACACACACACAGAGACACACACAGAGACACACACACAGACACACACACAGAGACACGCACACAGAGACACACACACAGAGGCACGCACACAGACAGACACACACAGAGACACGCACACAGAGACACGCACACAGAGACACACACACAGAGACACGCACACAGAGACACGCACACAGACAGACACGCACACAGAGACACGCACACAGAGACACGCACACAGAGACACGCACACAGAGACACACACACAGAGACACGCACACAGAGACACGCACACAGAGACACACACACAGAGACACGCACACAGAGACACGCACACAGAGACACGCACACAGAGACATGCACACAGAGACACGCACACAGAGACACGCACACAGACAGACACGCACACAGAGACACGCACACAGAGACACGCACACAGAGACACGCACACAGACAGACACACACAGAGACCCGCACACAGAGACACACACACAGAGACATGCACACAGAGACACGCACACAGAGACACGCACACAGAGACACGCACAGAGACACGCACACAGAGACACGCGCACAGAGACACACGCACAGAGACACACACACAGAGACACACACACAGACAGACACACACAGAGACACACACACAGACAGACACACACAGAGACACGCACACAGAGACACGCACAGAGACAGACACACACAGAGACACGCACACAGAGACACGCACACAGAGACACACACACAGAGACACGCACACAGAGACACGCACACAGAGACACGCACACAGAGACACGCACAGAGACACGCACAGAGATACGCACACAGAGACACACACACAGAGACACACACACAGACAGACACGCACACAGAGACACACACAGAGACACGCACACGGAGACACGCACACAGAGACACGCGCACAGAGACACGCACACAGACAGACACACACAGAGACACGCACACAGAGACACGCACAGGGACACGCACACAGAGACACGCACACAGAGACACGCACACAGAGACACGCACACAGACAGACACACACACAGAGACACACACAGAGACACACACACAGAGACACGCACACAGAGACACGCACACAGAGACACGCACACAGAGACACGCACACAGAGACACACACACAGAGACACGCACAGAGACACGCACACAGAGACACGCACACAGAGACACACACAGACAGACACGCACACAGGGACACAGACACAGAGACACGCACACAGAGACACGCACACAGAGACACGCGCAGAGAGACACACACAGACAGACACACACAAAGAGACACACACACAGAGACACGCACACAGAGACACGCACACAGAGACACACACAGACAGACACGCACACAGAGACACACACACAGAGACACGCACACAGAGACACGCACACAGAGACACACACAGACAGACACACACACAGAGACACGCACACAGACAGACACGCACACAGAGACACGCACACAGAGACACGCACACAGAGACACGCGCACAGAGACACGCACAGAGACACGCACACAGAGACACGCACACAGAGACACGCACACAGAGACACGCACACAGAAACACGCACACAGAGACATGCACACAGAGACACGCACACAGAGACACACACAGAGACACGCACACAGAGACACACACACAGAGACACGCACACAGAGACACGCACACAGAGACACGCACACAGAGACACACACACAGACAGACACTCACACAGAGACACACACACAGAGACACGCACACAGAGACACGCACACAGACAGACACACACAGAGACACGCACACAGAGACACGCACACAGACAGACACACACAGAGACACACACAGAGACAGACACACACACAGACAGACACGCACACAGACAGACACACACAGAGACACGCACACAGAGACACACACAGAGACACGCACACAGACAGACACACACACAGAGACAGACACACACACAGACAGACACGCACACAGACAGACACACACAGACACACGCACACATAGACACACACAGAGACAGACACACACACAGAGACACGCGCACAGAGACACACACAGAGACAGACACACACACAGACAGACACGCACACAGACAGACACGCACACAGACACGCACACAGACAGACACGCGCACAGAGACACGCGCACAGAGACACGCACACAGAGACACGCACACAGAGACACGCGCACAGAGACACGCACACAGAGACACGCACAGAGACACGCACACAGAGACACGCACACAGACAGACACACACACAGAGACACGCGCACAGACACACACAGACACACACAGACACACACAGACACGCACACAGACACACACAGACACACACACGCACACAGACACACACACAGACAGACACGCACACAGACAGACACGCACACAGACAGAAACGCACACAGACACACACACACACAGATACGCACACACACAGACACGGACACAGACACACACACAGAGACACGCACAGAGACACGCACAGAGACACGCACAGAGACACGCACACAGACACACACACAGACAGACACGCACACAGACAGACACGCACACAGACACACACACAGACAGACACACACACAGACAGACACGTACACAGAGACACGCACACAGACAGACACGCACACAGACAGACACGCACACAGACACACACACAGACAGACACACACACAGACAGACACGCACACAGACAGACACGCACACAGACAGACACACACACAGACAGACACACACACAGACAGACACGCACACAGACAGACGCGCACACAGACAGACACGCACACAGACAGACACGCACAGAGACACACACACAGACAGACACACAGACAGACACACACACAGAGACACGCACACAGAGACACACACACAGACAGACACACACACAGACACGCACACAGAGACACACACACAGAGACACACACAGACAGACACACAAACAGACATGCACACAGACAAACACGCACACAGAGACACACACACAGACACACACACAGACACGCACACAGACAGACACGCACACAGAGACACACACACAGACACACACACACACACGCACACAGACACGCACACACACAGACACGCACACAGACAGACACACACACAGACACGCACACAGACAGACACGCACACACAGACACACACAGACAGACACGCACACAGAGACACGCACAGAGACATGCACACAGAGACACGCACACAGACAGACACACACAGAGACACGCGCACAGAGACACGCACACAGAGACACGCACACAGAGACACGCACACAGAGACACGCACAGAGACAGACACACACAGAGACACGCACACAGAGACACGCACACAGAGACACACACACAGAGACACGCACACAAAGACACCCACACAGAGACACGCACACAGAGACACACACACAGACAGACACACACGGAGACACACACACAGAGACACACACACAGAGACACGCACACAGAGACACACACACAGAGACACGCACACAGAGACACGCACACAGAGACACACACACAGAGACACGCACGCAGAGACACACACACACAGACAGACACACACAGAGAAACACACACAGAGACACACACACAGAGACACGCACACAGACAGACACGCACACAGAGACACACACACAGACAGACACGCACACAGAGACACACACAGAGACACACACAGAGACAGACACACACACAGACAGACACGTACACAGAGACACACACACAGAGACACACACAGAGACACGCACACAGACAGACACGCACACAGAGACACACACAAAGAGACACGCACACAGAGACACACACAGAGACACGCACACAGAGACACGCACACAGAGAAACACACACAGAGACACGCACACAGAGACACGTACACAGAGACACGCACACAGACACGCACACACAGACGGACACACACAGAGGCACGCACACAGACAGACACACACAGAGACACACACACAGAGACACGCACACAGAGACACACACACAGAGACACGCACACAGAGACACGCACACAGACAGACACGCACACAGAGACACGGACACAGAGACACGCACACAGAGACACGCACACAGAGACACGCACACAGAGACACGCACACAGACAGACACGCACACAGAGACACGCACACAGAGACACGCACACAGAGACACGCACACAGACAGACACACACAGAGACACGCACACAGAGACACACACGCAGAGACACGCACACAGAGACACGCACACAGAGACACGCACAGAGACACGCACACAGAGACACGCGCACAGAGACACACACACAGAGACACACACAGAGACACACACACAGACAGACACACACAGACAGACACACACACAGAGACACGCACTCAGACAGACACACACAGAGACACGCACACAGAGACACGCACAGAGACAGACACACACAGAGACACGCACACAGAGACACGCACACAGAGACACACACACAGAGACACGCACACAGAGACACGCACACAGAGACACGCACACAGAGACACGCACAGAGACACGCACACAGAGACACACACACAGAGACACGCACACAGACAGACACGCACACAGAGACACGCACACAGAGACACGCACACAGAGACACGCGCACAGAGACACGCACACAGACAGACACACACAGAGACACGCACACAGAGACACGCACAGAGACACGCACACAGAGACACGCACACAGAGACACGCACACAGAGACACGCACACAGACAGACACACACACAGAGACACACACAGAGACACACACACAGAGACACACACACAGAGACACGCACACAGACAGACACGCACACAGAGACACACACACAGAGACACGCGCACAGAGACACGCACACAGAGACACACACACAGAGACACGCACACAGAGACACGCACACAGAGACACACACAGACAGACACGCACACAGAGACACGCACACAGAGACACGCACACAGAGACACGCACACAGAGACACACACAGAGACACACACACAGAGATACGCACACACAGACACGCACACAGAGACACACACACAGAGACACACACACAGAGACACACACACAGACAGACACGCACACAGAGACACACACACAGAGACACACACAGAGACACGCACACAGACAGACACACACACAGACAGACACGCACACAGAGACACACACACAGAGACACACACAGAGACACGCACACAGACAGACACGCACACAGAGACACACACACAGAGACACGCGCACAGAGACGCGCACACAGACAGGCACGCACACAGAGACACAAACAGAAACAGACACACACACAGAGACACACACAGACAGACACGCACACAGAGACACACACAGACAGACACACACACAGAGACACACACAGACAGACACACACACAGAGACACACACACAGAGACACGCACACAGAGACACGCACACAGTGACACGCACACAGAGACACACACACAGAGACACGCACACAGAGACACACACACAGAGACACACACAGACAGACACACACACAGAGACACACACACAGAGACACGAACACAGACACGCACACAGAGACACACACACAGAGACACACACACAGAGACACGCACACAGAGACACGCACACAGAGACACGCACACAGAGACACACACACAGAGAAACGCACACAGAGACACGCACACAGAGACACACACACAGAGACACGCACACACAGACACACACACAGAGACACGCACACAGAGACACGCACACAGAGACACACACACAGAGACACACACACAGAGAAACGCACACAGAGACACGCACACAGAGACACACACACAGAGACACACACACACACACACACACACAGAGACACGCACACAGAGACACGCACACAGAGACACACACACAGACAGACACACACACAGAGACACGCACACAGAGACACACACACAGAGACACACACACAGACAGACACACACACAGAGACACACACACACACAGACACACACATAGAGACACGCACACAGACAGACACGCACACAGAGACACACACACACAGACACACGCACAGAGACACGCACACACAGACACGCACACAGAGACACGCACACACAGAATCGCACACAGAGACACGCACACAGAGACACGCACACAGAGACACACACACAGAGACACGCACACAGACAGACACGCACACAGAGACACGCACACAGAGACACACACACAGACAGACACACACACAGAGACACACACACAGACAGACACGCACACAGAGACACACACACAGAGACACGCACACAGAGACACGCACACAGAGACATGCACACAGACAGACACGCGCACAGAGACACACACACAGAGACACGCACACAGAGACACGCACACAGAGACACACAGACAGACAGAAACGCGCACAGAGACACACACACAGAGACACGCACACAGAGACACGCACACAGAGACACGCACACAGAGACACACACACAGACACGCACACAGAGACACACACACAGAGACACGCACACAGAGACATGCACAGAGACACGAACACAAAGACACGCACACAGAGACACGCACACAGAGACACGCACACAGAGACACGCACACAGAGACACGCACAGAGACACGCACACAGAGACACGCACACAGAGACACGCACACAGAGACACGCACACAGAGACACACACACAGAGACACACACACACAGACACGCACACAGGGACACAGACACAGAGACACGCACACAGAGACACGCACACAGAGACACGCGCAGAGAGACACACACAGACAGACACACACAAAGAGACACACACACAGAGACACGCACACAGAGACACGCACACAGAGACACGCACACAGAGACACACACAGACAGACACGCACACAGAGACACACACACAGAGACACGCACACAGAGACACGCACACAGAGACACACACAGACAGACACACACACAGAGACACGCACACAGACAGACACGCACACAGAGACACGCACACAGAGACACGCACACAGAGACACGCGCACAGAGACACGCGCACAGAGACACGCACAGAGACACGCACACAGAGACACGCACACAGAGACATGCACACAGAGACACGCACACAGAAACACGCACACAGAGACATGCACACAGAGACACGCACACAGAGACACACACAGAGACACGCACACAGAGACACACACACAGAGACACGCACACAGAGACACGCACACAGAGACAGGCACACAGAGACACACACACAGACAGACACTCACACAGAGACACACACACAGAGACACGCACACAGAGACACGCACACAGACAGACACACACAGAGACACGCACACAGAGACACGCACACAGACAGACACACACAGAGACACACACAGAGACAGACACACACACAGACAGACACGCACACAGACAGACACACACAGAGACACGCACACAGAGACACACACAGAGACACGCACACAGACAGACACACACACAGAGACAGACACACACACAGACAGACACGCACACAGACAGACACACACAGACACACGCACACATAGACACACACAGAGACAGACACACACACAGAGACACGCGCACAGAGACACACACAGAGACAGACACACACACAGACAGACACGCACACAGACAGACACGCACACAGACACGCACACAGACAGACACGCGCACAGAGACACGCGCACAGAGACACGCACACAGAGACACGCGCACAGAGACACGCGCACAGAGACACGCACACAGAGACACGCACAGAGACACGCACACAGAGACACGCACACAGACAGACACACACACAGAGACACGCGCACAGACACACACAGACACACACAGACACGCACACAGACACACACAGACACACACACGCACACAGACACACACACAGACAGACACGCACACAGACAGACACGCACACAGACAGAAACGCACACAGACACACACACACACAGATACGCACACACACAGACACGGACACAGACACACACACAGAGACACGCACAGAGACACGCACAGAGACACGCACAGAGACACGCACACAGACACACACACAGACAGACACGCACACAGACAGACACGCACACAGACACACACACAGACAGACACACACACAGACAGACACGTACACAGAGACACGCACACAGACAGACACGCACACAGACAGACACGCACACAGACACACACACAGACAGACACACACACAGACAGACATGCACACAGACAGACACGCACACAGACAGACGCGCACACAGACAGACACGCACACAGACAGACACGCACAGAGACACACACACAGACAGACACACAGACAGACACACACACAGAGACACGCACACAGAGACACACACACAGACAGACACACACACAGACACGCACACAGAGACACACACACAGAGACACACACAGACAGACACACAAACAGACATGCACACAGACAAACACGCACACAGAGACACACACACAGACACACACACAGACACGCACACAGACAGACACGCACACAGAGACACACACACAGACACACACACACACGCACACAGACACGCACACACACAGACACGCACACAGACAGACACACACACAGACACGCACACAGACAGACACGCACACACAGACACACACAGACAGACACGCACACAGAGACACGCACAGAGACATGCACACAGAGACACGCACACAGACAGACACACACAGAGACACGCGCACATAGACACGCACACAGAGACACGCACACAGAGACACGCACACAGAGACACACACAGAGACAGACACACACAGAGACACGCACACAGAGACACGCACACAGAGACACACACACAGAGACACGCACACAAAGACACCCACACAGAGACACGCACACAGAGACACACACACAGACAGACACACACGGAGACACACACACAGAGACACACACACAGAGACACGCACACAGAGAGACACACACAGAGACACGCACACAGAGACACGCACACAGAGACACACACACAGAGACACGCACGCAGAGACACACACACACAGACAGACACACACAGAGACACACACACAGAGACACACACACAGAGACACGCACACAGAGACACACACACAGAGAAACACACACAGACAGACACACACAGAGACACACACACAGAGACACACACACAGAGACACGCACACAGAGACACGCACACAGAGACACGCACACAGAGACACACACACAGACAGACACACACAGAGACACGCACACAGAGACACGCACACAGAGACACACACACAGACAGACACACACACAGAGACACGCACACAGAGACATGCACACAGGGACACGCACACAGAGACACGCACACAGAGACATGCACACAGAGACACGCACACAGAGACATGCACACAGGGACACGCACACAGAGACACGCACACAGAGACACGCACACAGAGACATGCACACAGGGACACGCACACAGAGACACGCACACACAGAGACACGCACACAGAGACACGCACACAGAGACACGCACACACAGAGACACGCACACAGAGACACACACACAGAGACACGCACACAGAGACACGCACACAGAGCCACGCACACAGAGACACGCACACAGACAGAAACGCACAAAGAGACACACACACAGACAGACACACACAGAGACACACACACAGAGACACGCACACAGAGACACGCACACAGACAGACACACACACAGAGACACACACACAGAGACACGCACACAGAGACACGCACACAGAGACACGCACAAACAGACACGCAAACAGACACACGCACACAGAGACACGCACACAGAGACACACACACAGAGACACGCACACAGAGACACGCTCACAGAGACACACACACAGAGACACGCACACAGAGACACGCACACAGAGACACGCACACAGACCGAAACGCACACAGAGACACACACACAGACAGACACACACAGAGACACGCACACAGGGACACGCACACAGAGACATGCACACAGAGACACGCACACAGACAGACACACACACAGAGACACACACACAGAGACACGCACACAGAGACACGCACACAGAGACACGCACACACAGACACGCACACAGAGACACGCACACAGATACACGCACACAGAGACACGCACACAGAGACACGCACACAGAGACACGCACACAGAGACACGCACACAGAGACACACACACAGAGACACGCACACAGAGACACGCACACAGAGACACGCACACAGACAGACACACACAGAGACACACACACAGAGACACGCACACAGACACACACACACACAGAGACACACACACAGAGACACGCACACAGAGACATGCACACAGACAGACACGCACACAGACACGCACACAGAGACACACACAGAGACACACACACAGAGACACACACACAGAGACACACACACACAGACACGCACACAGAGACACGCACACAGAGACACGCACACAGAGACACGCACACAGAGACACACACACAGACAGACACGCACACAGACAGACACGCACACAGAGACATGCACACAGAGACACGCACACAGAGACACACACACAGAGACACACACACACACAGACACGCACACAGAGACACGCACACAGAGACACGCACACAGAGAGACACACACAGAGACACACACACAGAGACACACACACAGAGACACGCACACAGAGACACGCACACAGAGACACACACACAGAGACACACACACAGACAGACACACACAGAGACACGCACACAGAGACACACACACAGACAGACACACACAGAGACACACACACAGAGACACACACAGTGACACACACTCAGAGACACACACACAGAGACACACACACAGACAGACACGCATACAGACACACACACACAGAGACACGCACACAGAGACACACACACAGACAGACACACACAGAGACACACACACAGAGACACGCACACAGAGACACACACAGAGACACACACACAGAGACACACACACAGACACACGCACACAGAGAAACGCACACACAGAGACACGCACACAGAGACGCACACACAGAGACACGCACACAGAGACACACACACAGAGACACGCACACAGAGACACACACACACAGACAGACACACACAGAGACACACACACAGAGACACACACACAGAGACACGCACACAGAGACACACACACAGAGACACACACACAGACAGACACACACAGAGACACACACACAGAGACACACACACAGAGACATGCACACAGAGACACGCACACAGAGACACGCACACAGAGACACACTCACAGACAGACACACACAGTGACACGCACAGAGAGAGACGCACACAGAGACACGCACACAGAGACACGCAGACAGAGACACGCACACAGAGACACACACACAGAGACACGCACACAGAGACACGCACACAGACAGACACGCACACAGAGACACACACACAGGGACACGCACACAGAGACACACACACAGACAGACACGCACACAGAGACACGCACACAGAGACACGCACACAGACATGCACACAGAGACACGCACACAGAGATACGCACACAGACACGCACACAGAGACACGCACACAGAGACACGCACACAGAGACAAGCACACAGAGACACGCACAGAGACACACACACAGACAGACACGCACACAGAGACACACACACAGAGACACGCAAACAAAGACACGCACACAGAGACACACACACAGACACGCACACAGAGAAACACACAGAGACACACACAGAGACACGCACACAGACACGCACACAGAGACACGCACACAGACAGACACGCACACAGAGACACGCACACAGAGACACACACACAGGGACACGCACACAGAGACACGCACACAGAGACACACACACAGACAGACACACACACAGAGACACGCACACAGAGACACGCACACAGAGACACGCACACAGAGACACGCAAACACAGAGACACGCACACAGGGACACGCACACAGAGACACACACACACAGAGACACGCACACAGAGACACACACAAAGAGACACGCACACAGAGACACGCACACAGACAGAAACGCACAAAGAGACACACACACAGACAGACAGACACAGAGACACACACACAGAGACACGCACACAGAGACACGCACACAGACAGACACACACAAAGAGACACACACACAGAGACACGCAAACAGAGACACGCACACAGAGACACGCACACAGAGACACGCACACACAGAAACGAACACACAGACACGCAAACAGAGACACGCACACAGAGACACGCACACAGAGACACGCACACAGAGACACGCACACAGAGACACACACACAGAGACACGCACACAGAGACACGCACACAGAGACACGCACACAGACAGAAACGCACACAGAGACACACACACAGACAGACACACACAGAGACACACACACAGAAACACGCAAACAGAGACACGCACACAGAGACACGCACACAGAGACACGCACACAGACAGACACACACACAGAGACACGCACACAGAGACACGCACACAGAGACACGCACACACAGACACGCACACAGAGACGCACACAGATACACGCACACAGAGACACGCACACAGAGACACGCACACAGAGACACGCACACAGAGACACACACACAGAGACACACACACAGAGACACGCACACAGAGACATGCACACAGAGACACACACACAGAGACACGCACACAGAGACACGCACACAGACAGACACACACACAGAGACACATACACAGAGACACGCACACAGACAGACATACACACAGAGACACACACACAGAGACACGCACACAGAGACACGCACACAGACAGACACGCACACAGACACGCACACAGAGACACACACAGAGACACGCACACAGAGACACACACACAGAGACACACACACACAAACACGCACACAGAGACACGCATACAGAGACACGCACACAGAGACACGCACACAGAGACACACACACAGACAGACACGCACACAGAGAGACACGCACACAGAGACACGCATACAGAGACACGCACACAGAGACACACACACAGAGACACACACACACACAGACACGCACACAGAGACACGCACAGAGACACGCACACAGAGACACGCACAAAGAGACACGGACACAGAGACACGCACACAGAGAGACACACACAGAGACACACACACAGAGACACGCACACAGAGACACGCACACAGAGACACGCACACAGAGACACACACACAGACAGACACACACAGAGACACGCACACAGAGACACACACACAGACAGACACACACAGAGACACACACACAGAGACACACACAGAGACACACACTCAGAGACACACACACAGAGACACACACACAGACAGACACGCACACAGACAGACACACACAGAGACACGCACACAGAGACACACACACAGACAGACACACACAGAGACACACACACAGAGACACGCACACAGAGACACACACAGAGACACACACACAGAGACACACACACAGAGACACGCACACAGAGACACGCACACACAGAGACACGCACACAGAGACACGCACACAGAGACACACACACAGACACACACACAGAGAGACACGCACACAGAGACACGCACACAGAGACACGCACACAGAGACACGCACACAGACAGACACACACACAGAGACACACACACAGACACACACACAGACAGACACACACACAGACAGACACGCACACAGAGACACGCACACAGAGACACACACACAGACAGACACGCACACAGAGACACGCACACAGACAGACACGCACACAGACAGACACGCACACAGACAGACACGCACACAGAGACACACACAAACAGACACGCACACAGAGACACGCACACAGAGACACGCACACAGACAGACACGCACACAGAGACACGCACACAGAGACACACACAGAGAGACACGCACACAGAGACACGCACACAGAGACACGCACACAGAGACACTTACACAGAGACACACACACACAGACACGCACACAGAGACACACACACAGAGACACGCAAACAGAGACACGCACACAGAGACACGCGCACAGAGACACACACACAGAGACACGCACACAGACAGACACACACACAGAGACACGTGCACAGAGACACGCACACAGAGACACACACACAGACAGACACGCACACAGAGACACTCACACAGAGACACACACACAGAGACACACACACACAGACACGCACACAGAGACACGCACACAGAGACACGCACACAGAGACACACACAGACAGACACGTGCACAGAGACACGCACACAGAGACACACACAGAGAGACACGCACACAGAGACACGCACACAGAGACACACACACAGACAGATACGCACACAGAGACACGCACACAGAGACACGCACAGAGACACGCACAGAGAGACACACACACAGACAGACACGCACACAGAGACACACACACAGACAGACACGCACACAGAGACACACACACAGAGACACACACAGAGACACGCACACAGAGACACACACACAGACAGACACGCACACAGAGACACACACACAGACAGACACACAGAGACACGCACACAGAGACACGCACACAGAGACACACACACAGAGACACACACACAGAGACACACACACAGAGACACGCACACAGAGACAAGCACACAGAGACACGCACACAGAGACACGCACACAGAGACACACACACAGACGGACACGCACACAGACAGACACGCACACAGAGACACACACACAGAGACACGCACACAGAGACACACACACAGAGACACGCACACAGACAGACACGCACACAGAGACACGCGCACAGAGACACGCACACAGACAGACACACACACAGAGACACGCACACAGACAGACACACACACAGAGACACGCACACAGAAAGACACACACACAGAGACACGCACACAGACAGACACACACACGCACACAGAGACACACACACAGAGACACGCACACAGAGACACACACACAGAGACACGCACACAGACAGACACACACAGAGACACACACACAGAGACACACACACAGAGACACGCACAGAGACACGCACAGAGACACGCACACAGAGACACACACACAGACAGAGACACACACACAGAGACACGCACACAGAGACACGCACACAGAGACACACACACAGAGACACACAAACAGAGACACACGTACAGACAGACACACACACAGAGACACACACACACAGACACACACACAGAGACACGCACACACACAGTCACACGCACAGAGACACGCACATAGAGACACGCACACAGAGACACGCACACAGAGACACGCACACACAGAATCGCACACAGAGACACGCACACAGAGACACGCACACAGAGACACACACACAGAGACACGCACACAGACAGACACGCACACAGAGACACGCACAGAGAGACACACACACAGACAGACACACACACAAAGACACGCACGCAGACAGACACGCACACAGAGACACACACACAGAGACACGCACACAGAGACACGCACACAGAGACACACACAGAGACAGACACGCGCACAGAGACACACACACAGAGACACGCACACAGAGACACACACACAGAGACACGCACACAGAGACACGCACACAGACAGACACGCGCACAGAGACACACACACAGAGACACGCACACAGAGACACGCACACAGACACACACACACACAGAGACACGCACACAGAGACACGCACACAGAGACACGCACACACAGACACGCACACACAGACACGCACACAGAGACACGCACACAGAGACACGCACACAGAGACACGCACACAGAGACACACACACAGAGACTCGCACACAGAGACACGCACACAGAGACACACACACAGAGACACACACACAGACAGACACACACAGAGAAACGCACACAGAGACACACACACAGACAGACACACACAGAGACACACACACAGAGACACACACAGAGACACACACTCAGAGACACACACACAGAGATACACACACAGACAGACACGCACACAGACAAACACACACAGAGACACGCACACAGAGACACACACACAGACAGGCACACACAGAGACACACACACAGAGACACGCACACAGAGACACACACAGAGACACACACACAGAGACACACACACAGAGACACGCACACAGAGACACGCACACACAGAGACACGCACACAGAGACACACACACAGAGACACGCACACAGAGACACGCACACAGAGACACACACACAGACACACACACAGACAGACACGCACACAGAGACACGCACACAGAGACACGCACACAGACAGACACACAGACAGACAGACACACACACAGACACGCACACAGAGACACGCATACAGAGACACACACACAGAGACACACACACAGACAGACATGCACACAGAGACACGCACACAGACAGACACGCACACAGACAGACACGCACACAGAGACACACACACACAGACACGCACACAGAGACACGCACAAAGAGACACGCACACAGAGACACGCACACAGACACGCACACAGAGACACGCACACAGAGACACGCACACAGACACGCACACAGAGACACGCACACAGAGACACGCACACAGAGACACGCACACAGAGACACGCACACAGACAGACACACACACAGAGACACATACACAGAGACACGCACACAGACAGACATACACACAGAGACACACACACAGAGACACGCACACAGAGACACGCACACAGACAGACACGCACACAGACACGCACACAGAGACACACACAGAGACACGCACACAGAGACACACACACAGAGACACACACACACAGACACGCACACAGAGACACGCATACAGAGACACGCACACAGAGACACGCACACAGAGACACACACACAGACAGACACGCACACAGACAGACACGCACACAGAGACACGCATACAGAGACACGCACACAGAGACACACACACAGAGACACACACACACACAGACACGCACACAGAGACACGCACAGAGACACGCACACAGAGACACGCACAAAGAGACACGCACACAGAGACACGCACACAGAGAGACACACACAGAGACACACACACAGAGACACGCACACAGAGACACGCACACAGAGACACACACACAGAGACACTCACACAGACAGACACACACAGAGACACGCACACAGAGACACACACACAGACAGACACACACAGAGACACACACACAGAGACACACACAGAGACACACACTCAGAGACACACACACAGAGACACACACACAGACAGACACGCACACAGACAGACACACACAGAGACACGCACACAGAGACACACACACAGACAGACACACACACAGAGACACACACACACAGACACACACACAGAAACACGCACACAGACAGATACGCACACAGAGACACACACACACACACAGTCACACGCACAGAGACACGCACATAGAGACACGCACACAGAGACACGCACACACAGAATCGCACACAGAGACACGCACACAGAGACACGCACACAGTGACACACACACAGAGACACGCACACAGACAGACACGCACACAGAGACACGCACAGAGAGACACACACACAGACAGACACACACACAAAGACACGCACGCAGACAGACACGCACACAGAGACACACACACAGAGACACGCACACAGAGACACGCACACAGAGACACACACAGAGACAGACACGCGCACAGAGACACACACACAGAGACACGCACACAGAGACACGCACACAGAGACACGCACACAGAGACACGCACACAGACAGACACGCGCACAGAGACACACACACAGAGACACGCACACAGAGACACGCACACAGAGACACGAACACAGACAGACACAAACACAGAGACACGCACACAGAGACACGCACACAGAGACAAGCACACAGAGACACGCACACACAGACACGCACACAGAGACACGCACACAGAAACACGCACACAGAGACACGCACACAGAGACACACACACAGAGACACGCACACAGAGACACGCACATAGAGACACACACACAGAGACACGCACACAGAGACACGCACACAGAGACACGCACACAGACAGAAACGCACACAGAGACACACACACAGACAGACACACACAGAGACACACACACAGAGACACGCACACAGAGACACACACACAGAGACGCGCACACAGAGACACGCACACAGAGACACGCACACAGACACACACACACACAGAGACACGCACACAGAGACACGCACACAGAGACACGCACACAGAGACACGCACACAGAGACACACACACAGAGACTCGCACACAGAGACACGCACACAGAGACACACACACAGAGACACACACACAGACAGACACACACAGAGAAACGCACACAGAGACACACACACAGACAGACACACACAGAGACACACACACAGAGACACACACAGAGACACACACTCAGAGACACACACACAGAGATACACACACAGACAGACACGCACACAGACAAACACACACAGAGACACGCACACAGAGACACACACACAGACAGGCACACACAGAGACATACACACAGAGACACGCACACAGAGACACACACAGAGACACACACACAGAGACACACACACAGAGACACGCACACAGAGACACGCACACACAGAGACACGCACACAGAGACACACACACAGAGACACGCACACATAGACACGCACACAGAGACACACACACAGACACACACACAGACAGACACGCACACAGAGACACGCACACAGAGACACGCACACAGACAGACACACAGACAGACAGACACACACACAGACAGACACGCACACAGAGACACGCATACAGAGACACACACACAGAGACACACACACAGACAGACACGCACACAGACACGCACACAGACAGACACGCACACAGACAGACACGCACACAGAGACACACACACACAGACACGCACACAGAGACACGCACAAAGAGACACGCACACAGAGACACGCACACAGACACGCACACAGAGACACGCACACAGAGACACGCACACAGACACGCACACAGAGACACGCACACAGAGACACGCACACAGAGACACGCACACAGAGACACGCACACAGACAGACATACACACAGAGACACACACACAGAGACACGCACACAGAGACACGCACACAGACAGACACGCACACAGACACGCACACAGAGACACACACAGAGACACGCACACAGAGACACACACACAGAGACACACACACACAGACACGCACACAGAGACACGCATACAGAGACACGCACACAGAGACACGCACACAGAGACACACACACAGACAGACACGCACACAGACAGACACGCACACAGAGACACGCATACAGAGACACGCACACAGAGACACACACACAGAGACACACACACACACAGACACGCACACAGAGACACGCACAGAGACACGCACACAGAGACACGCACAAAGAGACACGCACACAGAGACACGCACACAGAGAGACACACACAGAGACACGCACACAGAGACACGCACACAGAGACACGCACACAGAGACACGCACACAGAGACACACACACAGAGACACACACACAGACAGACACACACAGAGACACGCACACAGAGACACACACACAGACAGACACACACAGAGACACACACACAGAGACACACACAGAGACACACACTCAGAGACACACACACAGACAGACACGCACACAGACAGACACACACAGAGACACGCACACAGAGACACACACACAGACAGACACACACAGAGACACGCACACAGAGACACACACACAGACAGACACACACAGAGACACACACACAGAGACACGCACACAGAGACACGCACACACAGAGACACGCACACAGAGACACGCACACAGAGACACACACACAGACACACACACAGACAGACACGCACACAGAGACACGCACACAGAGACACGCACACAGACAGACACACACACAGAGACACGCACACAGACAGACACACACACAGACAGACACGCACACAGACAGACACACACACAGAGACACGCACACAGACAGACACACACACAGACAGACACGCACACAGACAGACACGCACACAGACAGACACGCACACACAGACACACACACACAGACACGCACACAGAGACACGCACACAGAGACACGCACACAGACAGACACGCACACAGAGACACGCACACAGAGACACACACACAGAGACACACACACAGACAGACACGCACACAGAGACACGCACAAAGAGACACGCACACAGAGACACGCACACAGACACACACACAGAGACACGCACACAGAGATACACACAGAGAGACACACACACACAGACACACACACAGAGACATGCACACAGAGACACGCACACAGAGACTCGCACACAGAGACACGCACACAGAGACACGCACACAGAGACACGCACACAGAGACACGCACACAGAGACACACACAGAGACACGCACACAGAGACACTCACACAGAGACACACACACACAGACACGCACACAGAGACACACACACAGAGACACGCAAACAGAGACACGCACACAGAGACACGCGCACAGAGACACGCGCACAGAGACACACACACAGAGACACGCACACAGACAGACACACACACAGAGACACGCGCACAGAGACACGCACACAGAGACACACACACAGACAGAAACGCACACAGAGACACCAACACAGAGACACACACACAGAGACACACACACACAGACACGCACACAGAGACACGCACACAGAGACACGCACACAGAGACACACACAGACAGACACGCGCACAGAGACACGCACACAGAGACACACACAGAGAGACACGCACACAGAGACACGCACACAGAGACACACACACAGACAGACACGCACACAGAGACACGCACACAGAGACACGCACAGAGACACGCACAGAGAGACAGACACACAGACAGACACGCACACAGAGACACACACACAGACAGACACGCACACAGAGACACACACACAGAGACACACACAGAGACACGCACACAGAGACACACACACAGACAGACACGCACACAGAGACACACACACAGACAGACACACAGAGACACGCACACAGAGACACGCACACAGAGACACACACACAGAGACACGCGCACAGAGACACGCACACAGAGACACGCACACAGACACACACACAGAGACACGCACACAGAGACACACACACAGACAGACACGCACACAGACAGACACGCACACAGAGACACACACACAGAGACACGCACACAGAGACACACACACAGAGACACGCACACAGACAGACACGCACACAGAGACACGCGCACAGAGACACGCACACAGACAGACACACACACAGAGACACGCACACAGACAGACACACACACAGAGACACGCACACAGAAAGACACACACACAGAGACACGCACACAGACAGACACACACACGCACACAGAGACACACACACAGAGACACGCACACAGAGACACACACACAGAGACACGCACACAGACAGGCACACACAGAGACACACACACAGAGACACACACACAGAGACACGCACACAGAGACACGCACACAGTCAGACACGCACACAGAGACACGCACACAGAGACACGCACAGAGACACGCACAGAGACACGCACACAGAGACACACACACAGACAGAGACACACACACAGAGACACGCACACAGAGACACGCACACAGAGACACACACACAGAGACACACACACAGAGACACACACACAGACAGACACACACACAGAGACACGCACACAGAGACACACACACAGAGACACACACACAGACAGACACACACACAGAGACACACACACACACAGACACACACACAGAGACACGCACACAGACAGATACGCACACAGAGACACACACACACACAGTCACACGCACAGAGACACGCACATAGAGACACGCACACAGAGACACGCACACAGAGACACACACACAGAGACACGCACACAGAGACACACACACAGACAGACACACACAGAGAAACGCACACAGAGACACACACACAGACAGACACACACAGAGACACACACACAGAGACACACACAGAGACACACACTCAGAGACACACACACAGAGATACACACACAGACAGACACGCACACAGACAAACACACACAGAGACACGCACACAGAGACACACACACAGACAGGCACACACAGAGACATACACACAGAGACACGCACACAGAGACACACACAGAGACACACACACAGAGACACACACACAGAGACACGCACACAGAGACACGCACACACAGAGACACGCACACAGAGACACACACACAGAGACACGCACACATAGACACGCACACAGAGACACACACACAGACACACACACAGACAGACACGCACACAGAGACACGCACACAGAGACACGCACACAGACAGACACACAGACAGACAGACACACACACAGACAGACACGCACACAGAGACACGCATACAGAGACACACACACAGAGACACACACACAGACAGACACGCACACAGACACGCACACAGACAGACACGCACACAGACAGACACGCACACAGAGACACACACACACAGACACGCACACAGAGACACGCACAAAGAGACACGCACACAGAGACACGCACACAGACACGCACACAGAGACACGCACACAGAGACACGCACACAGACACGCACACAGAGACACGCACACAGAGACACGCACACAGAGACACGCACACAGAGACACGCACACAGACAGACATACACACAGAGACACACACACAGAGACACGCACACAGAGACACGCACACAGACAGACACGCACACAGACACGCACACAGAGACACACACAGAGACACGCACACAGAGACACACACACAGAGACACACACACACAGACACGCACACAGAGACACGCATACAGAGACACGCACACAGAGACACGCACACAGAGACACACACACAGACAGACACGCACACAGACAGACACGCACACAGAGACACGCATACAGAGACACGCACACAGAGACACACACACAGAGACACACACACACACAGACACGCACACAGAGACACGCACAGAGACACGCACACAGAGACACGCACAAAGAGGACACGCACACAGAGACACGCACACAGAGAGACACACACAGAGACACGCACACAGAGACACGCACACAGAGACACGCACACAGAGACACGCACACAGAGACACACACACAGAGACACACACACAGACAGACACACACAGAGACACGCACACAGAGACACACACACAGACAGACACACACAGAGACACACACACAGAGACACACACAGAGACACACACTCAGAGACACACACACAGACAGACACGCACACAGACAGACACACACAGAGACACGCACACAGAGACACACACACAGACAGACACACACAGAGACACGCACACAGAGACACACACACAGACAGACACACACAGAGACACACACACAGAGACACGCACACAGAGACACGCACACACAGAGACACGCACACAGAGACACGCACACAGAGACACACACACAGACACACACACAGACAGACACGCACACAGAGACACGCACACAGAGACACGCACACAGAGACACGCACACAGACAGACACACACACAGAGACACGCACACAGACAGACACACACACAGACAGACACGCACACAGACAGACACACACACAGAGACACGCACACAGACAGACACACACACAGACAGACACGCACACAGACAGACACGCACACAGACAGACACGCACACACAGACACACACACACAGACACGCACACAGAGACACGCACACAGAGACACGCACACAGACAGACACGCACACAGAGACACGCACACAGAGACACACACACAGAGACACACACACAGACAGACACGCACACAGAGACACGCACAAAGAGACACGCACACAGAGACACGCACACAGACACACACACAGAGACACGCACACAGAGATACACACAGAGAGACACACACACACAGACACACACACAGAGACATGCACACAGAGACACGCACACAGAGACTCGCACACAGAGACACGCACACAGAGACACGCACACAGAGACACGCACACAGAGACACGCACACAGAGACACACACAGAGACACGCACACAGAGACACTCACACAGAGACACACACACACAGACACGCACACAGAGACACACACACAGAGACACGCAAACAGAGACACACACACAGAGACACGCGCACAGAGACACGCGCACAGAGACACACACACAGAGACACGCACACAGACAGACACACACACAGAGACACGCGCACAGAGACACGCACACAGAGACACACACACAGACAGAAACGCACACAGAGACACCAACACAGAGACACACACACAGAGACACACACACACAGACACGCACACAGAGACACGCACACAGAGACACGCACACAGAGACACACACAGACAGACACGCGCACAGAGACACGCACACAGAGACACACACAGAGAGACACGCACACAGAGACACGCACACAGAGACACACACACAGACAGACACGCACACAGAGACACGCACACAGAGACACGCACAGAGACACGCACAGAGAGACAGACACACAGACAGACACGCACACAGAGACACACACACAGACAGACACGCACACAGAGACACACACACAGAGACACACACAGAGACACGCACACAGAGACACACACACAGACAGACACGCACACAGAGACACACACACAGACAGACACACAGAGACACGCACACAGAGACACGCACACAGAGACACACACACAGAGACACGCGCACAGAGACACGCACACAGAGACACGCACACAGACACACACACAGAGACACGCACACAGAGACACACACACAGACAGACACGCACACAGACAGACACGCACACAGAGACACACACACAGAGACACGCACACAGAGACACACACACAGAGACACGCACACAGACAGACACGCACACAGAGACACGCGCACAGAGACACGCACACAGACAGACACACACACAGAGACACGCACACAGACAGACACACACACAGAGACACGCACACAGAAAGACACACACACAGAGACACGCACACAGACAGACACACACACGCACACAGAGACACACACACAGAGACACGCACACAGAGACACACACACAGAGACACGCACACAGACAGGCACACACAGAGACACACACACAGAGACACACACACAGAGACACGCACACAGAGACACGCACACAGTCAGACACGCACACAGAGACACGCACACAGAGACACGCACAGAGACACGCACAGAGACACGCACACAGAGACACACACACAGACAGAGACACACACACAGAGACACGCACACAGAGACACGCACACAGAGACACACACACAGAGACACACACACAGAGACACACACACAGACAGACACACACACAGAGACACGCACACAGAGACACACACACAGAGACACACACACAGACAGACACACACACAGAGACACACACACACACAGACACACACACAGAGACACGCACACAGACAGATACGCACACAGAGACACACACACACACAGTCACACGCACAGAGACACGCACATAGAGACACGCACACAGAGACACGCACACAGAGACACGCACACACAGAATCGCACACAGAGACACGCACACAGAGACACGCACACAGAGACACACACACAGAGACACGCACACAGACAGACACGCACACAGAGACACGCACAGAGAGACACACACACAGACAGACACACACACAAAGACACGCACGCAGACAGACACGCACACAGAGACACACACACAGAGACACGCACACAGAGACACGCACACAGAGACACACACAGAGACAGACACGCGCACAGAGACACACACACAGAGACACGCACACAGAGACACGCACACAGAGACACGCACACAGAGACACGCACACAGACAGACACGCGCACAGAGACACACACACAGAGACACGCACACAGAGACACGCACACAGAGACACGCACACAGAGACACGAACACAGACAGACACAAACACAGAGACACGCACACAGAAACACGCACACAGAGACAAGCACACAGAGACACGCACACACAGACACGCACACAGAGACACGCACACAGAAACACGCACACAGAGACACGCACACAGAGACACACACACAGAGACACGCACACAGAGACACGCACATAGAGACACACACACAGAGACACGCACACAGAGACACGCACACAGAGACACACACACAGACAGAAACGCACACAGAGACACACACACAGACAGACACACACAGAGACACACACACAGAGACAAGCACACAGAGACACGCACACAGAGACACCAACACAGACACACACACACACAGAGACACGCACACAGAGACACGCACACAGAGACACGCACACAGAGACACGCACACACAGACACGCACACAGAGACACGCACACAGAGACACACACACAGAGACACACACACAGAGACTCGCACACAGAGACACGCACACAGAGACACACACACAGAGACACACACAGAGAAACGCACACAGAGACACACACACAGACAGACACACACAGAGACACACACACAGAGACACGCACACAGAGACACGCACACAGACAGACACGCGCACAGAGACACACACACAGAGACACGCACACAGAGACACGCACACAGAGACACGCACACAGAGACACGAACACAGACAGACACAAACACAGAGACACGCACACAGAGACACGCACACAGAGACAAGCACACAGAGACACGCACACACAGACACGCACACAGAGACACGCACACAGAAACACGCACACAGAGACACGCACACAGAGACACACACACAGAGACACGCACACAGAGACACGCACATAGAGACACACACACAGAGACACGCACACAGAGACACGCACACAGAGACACGCACACAGACAGAAACGCACACAGAGACACACACACAGACAGACACACACAGAGACACACACACAGAGACACGCACACAGAGACACACACACAGAGACGCGCACACAGAGACACGCACACAGAGACACGCACACAGACACACACACACACAGAGACACGCACACAGACAGACACGCACACAGAGACACGCACACAGAGACACACACACAGAGACACACACACAGACAGACACGCACACAGAGACACGCACAAAGAGACACGCACACAGAGACACGCACACAGACACACACACAGAGACACGCACACAGAGATACACACAGAGAGACACACACACACAGACACACACACAGAGACATGCACACAGAGACACGCACACAGAGACTCGCACACAGACACGCACACAGAGACACGCACACAGAGACACGCACAGAGAGACACGCACACAGAGACACTCACACAGAGACACGCACACACAGACACGCACACAGAGACACACACACAGAGACACGCAAACAGAGACACGCACACAGAGACACGCGCACAGAGACACGCGCACAGAGACACACACACAGAGACACGCACACAGACAGACACACACACAGAGACACGCGCACAGAGACACGCACACAGAGACACACACACAGACAGACACGCACACAGAGACACGCACACAGAGACACACACACAGAGACACACACACACAGACACGCACACAGAGACACGCACACAGAGACACGCACACAGAGACACACACAGACAGACACGCGCACAGAGACACGCACACAGAGACACACACAGAGAGACACGCACACAGAGACACGCACACAGAGACACACACACAGACAGACACGCACACAGAGACACGCACACAGAGACACGCACAGAGACACGCACAGAGAGACAGACACACAGACAGACACGCACACAGAGACACACACACAGACAGACACGCACACAGAGACACACACACAGAGACACACACAGAGACACGCACACAGAGACACACACACAGACAGACACGCACACAGAGACACACACACAGACAGACACACAGAGACACGCACACAGAGACACGCACACAGAGACACACACACAGAGACACGCGCACAGAGACACGCACACAGAGACACGCACACAGACACACACACAGAGACACGCACACAGAGACACACACACAGACAGACACGCACACAGACAGACACGCACACAGAGACACACACACAGAGACACGCACACAGAGACACACACACAGAGACACGCACACAGACAGACACGCACACAGAGACACGCGCACAGAGACACGCACACAGACAGACACACACACAGAGACACGCACACAGACAGACACACACACAGAGACACGCACACAGAAAGACACACACACAGAGACACGCACACAGACAGACACACACACGCACACAGAGACACACACACAGAGACACGCACACAGAGACACACACACAGAGACACGCACACAGACAGGCACACACAGAGACACACACACAGAGACACACACACAGAGACACGCACACAGAGACACGCACACAGTCAGACACGCACACAGAGACACGCACACAGAGACACGCACAGAGACACGCACAGAGACACGCACACAGAGACACACACACAGACAGAGACACACACACAGAGACACGCACACAGAGACACGCACACAGAGACACACACACAGAGACACACACACAGAGACACACACACAGACAGACACACACACAGAGACACGCACACAGAGACACACACACAGAGACACACACACAGACAGACACACACACAGAGACACACACACACACAGACACACACACAGAGACACGCACACAGACAGATACGCACACAGAGACACACACACACACAGTCACACGCACAGAGACACGCACATAGAGACACGCACACAGAGACACGCACACAGAGACACGCACACACAGAATCGCACACAGAGACACGCACACAGAGACACGCACACAGAGACACACACACAGAGACACGCACACAGACAGACACGCACACAGAGACACGCACAGAGAGACACACACACAGACAGACACACACACAAAGACACGCACGCAGACAGACACGCACACAGAGACACACACACAGAGACACGCACACAGAGACACGCACACAGAGACACACACAGAGACAGACACGCGCACAGAGACACACACACAGAGACACGCACACAGAGACACGCACACAGAGACACGCACACAGAGACACGCACACAGACAGACACGCGCACAGAGACACACACACAGAGACACGCACACAGAGACACGCACACAGAGACACGCACACAGAGACACGAACACAGACAGACACAAACACAGAGACACGCACACAGAAACACGCACACAGAGACAAGCACACAGAGACACGCACACACAGACACGCACACAGAGACACGCACACAGAAACACGCACACAGAGACACGCACACAGAGACACACACACAGAGACACGCACACAGAGACACGCACATAGAGACACACACACAGAGACACGCACACAGAGACACGCACACAGAGACACACACACAGACAGAAACGCACACAGAGACACACACACAGACAGACACACACAGAGACACACACACAGAGACGCACACACAGAGACACGCACACAGAGACACGCACACAGACACACACACACACAGAGACACGCACACAGAGACACGCACACAGATACACGCACACAGAGACACGCACACACAGACACGCACACAGAGACACGCACACAGAGACACGCACACAGAGACACACACACAGAGACACACACACAGAGACTCGCACACAGAGACACGCACACAGAGACACACACACAGAGACACACACAGAGAAACGCACACAGAGACACACACACAGACAGACACACACAGAGACACACACACAGAGACACGCACACAGAGACACGCACACAGACAGACACGCGCACAGAGACACACACACAGAGACACGCACACAGAGACACGCACACAGAGACACGCACACAGAGACACGAACACAGACAGACACAAACACAGAGACACGCACACAGAGACACGCACACAGAGACAAGCACACAGAGACACGCACACACAGACACGCACACAGAGACACGCACACAGAAACACGCACACAGAGACACGCACACAGAGACACACACACAGAGACACGCACACAGAGACACGCACATAGAGACACACACACAGAGACACGCACACAGAGACACGCACACAGAGACACGCACACAGACAGAAACGCACACAGAGACACACACACAGACAGACACACACAGAGACACACACACAGAGACACGCACACAGAGACGCACACACAGAGACGCGCACACAGAGACACGCACACAGAGACACGCACACAGACACACACACACACAGAGACACGCACACAGAGACACGCACACAGAGACACGCACACAGAGACACGCACACACAGACACGCACACACAGACACGCACACAGAGACACGCACACAGAGACACGCACACAGAGACACGCACACAGAGACACACACACAGAGACTCGCACACAGAGACACGCACACAGAGACACACACACAGAGACACACACACAGACAGACACACACAGAGAAACGCACACAGAGACACACACACAGACAGACACACACAGAGACACACACACAGAGACACACACAGAGACACACACTCAGAGACACACACACAGAGATACACACACAGACAGACACGCACACAGACAAACACACACAGAGACACGCACACAGAGACACACACACAGACAGGCACACACAGAGACACACACACAGAGACACGCACACAGAGACACACACAGAGACACACACACAGAGACACACACACAGAGACACGCACACAGAGACACGCACACACAGAGACACGCACACAGAGACACACACACAGAGACACGCACACATAGACACGCACACAGAGACACACACACAGACACACACACAGACAGACACGCACACAGAGACACGCACACAGAGACACGCACACAGACAGACACACAGACAGACAGACACACACACAGACAGACACGCACACAGAGACACGCATACAGAAACACACACACAGAGACACACACACAGACAGACACGCACACAGAGACACGCACACAGACAGACACGCACACAGACAGACACGCACACAGAGACACACACACACAGACACGCACACAGAGACACGCACAAAGAGACACGCACACAGAGACACGCACACAGACACGCACACAGAGACACGCACACAGAGACACGCACACAGACACGCACACAGAGACACGCACACAGAGACACGCACACAGAGACACGCACACAGAGACACGCACACAGACAGACATACACACAGAGACACACACACAGAGACACGCACACAGAGACACGCACACAGACAGACACGCACACAGACACGCACACAGAGACACACACAGAGACACGCACACAGAGACACACACACAGAGACACACACACACAGACACGCACACAGAGACACGCATACAGAGACACGCACACAGAGACACGCACACAGAGACACACACACAGACAGACACGCACACAGACAGACACGCACACAGAGACACGCATACAGAGACACGCACACAGAGACACACACACAGAGACACACACACACACAGACACGCACACAGAGACACGCACAGAGACACGCACACAGAGACACGCACAAAGAGACATGCACACAGAGACACGCACACAGAGAGACACACACAGAGACACACACACAGAGACACGCACACAGAGACACGCACACAGAGACACGCACACAGAGACACACACACAGAGACACACACACAGACAGACACACACAGAGACACGCACACAGAGACACACACACAGACAGACACACACAGAGACACACACACAGAGACACACACAGAGACACACACTCAGAGACACACACACAGAGACACACACACAGACAGACACGCACACAGACAGACACACACAGAGACACGCACACAGAGACACACACACAGACAGACACACACAGAGACACGCACACAGAGACACACACACAGACAGACACACACAGAGACACACACACAGAGACACGCACACAGAGACACGCACACACAGAGACACGCACACAGAGACACGCACACAGAGACACACACACAGACACACACACAGACAGACACGCACACAGAGACACGCACACAGAGACACGCACACAGAGACACGCACACAGACAGACACACACACAGAGACACGCACACAGACAGACACACACACAGACAGACAAGCACACAGACAGACACACACACAGAGACACGCACACAGACAGACACACACACAGACAGACACGCACACAGACAGACACGCACACAGACAGACACGCACACACAGACACACACACACAGACACGCACACAGAGACACGCACACAGAGACACGCACACAGACAGACACGCACACAGAGACACGCACACAGAGACACACACACAGAGACACACACACAGACAGACACGCACACAGAGACACGCACAAAGAGACACGCACACAGAGACACGCACACAGACACACACACAGAGACACGCACACAGAGATACACACAGAGAGACACACACACACAGACACACACACAGAGACATGCACACAGAGACACGCACACAGAGACTCGCACACAGACACGCACACAGAGACACGCACACAGAGACACGCACAGAGAGACACGCACACAGAGACACTCACACAGAGACACACACACACAGACACGCACACAGAGACACACACACAGAGACACGCAAACAGAGACACGCACACAGAGACACGCGCACAGAGACACGCGCACAGAGACACGCGCACAGAGACACGCACACAGAGACACACACACAGACAGACACGCACACAGAGACACGCACACAGAGACACACACACAGAGACACACACACACAGACACGCACACAGAGACACGCACACAGAGACACGCACACAGAGACACACACAGACAGACACGCGCACAGAGACACGCACACAGAGACACACACAGAGAGACACGCACACAGAGACACGCACACAGAGACACACACACAGACAGACACGCACACAGAGACACGCACACAGAGACACGCACAGAGACACGCACAGAGAGACAGACACACAGACAGACACGCACACAGAGACACACACACAGACAGACACGCACACAGAGACACACACACAGAGACACACACAGAGACACGCACACAGAGACACACACACAGACAGACACGCACACAGAGACACACACACAGACAGACACACAGAGACACGCACACAGAGACACGCACACAGAGACACACACACAGAGACACGCGCACAGAGACACGCACACAGAGACACGCACACAGACACACACACAGAGACACGCACACAGAGACACACACACAGACAGACACGCACACAGACAGACACGCACACAGAGACACACACACAGAGACACGCACACAGAGACACACACACAGAGACACGCACACAGACAGACACGCACACAGAGACACGCGCACAGAGACACGCACACAGACAGACACACACACAGAGACACGCACACAGACAGACACACAAACAGAGACACGCACACAGAAAGACACACACACAGAGACACGCACACAGACAGACACACACACGCACACAGAGACACACACACAGAGACACGCACACAGAGACACACACACAGAGACACGCACACAGACAGGCACACACAGAGACACACACACAGAGACACACACACAGAGACACGCACACAGAGACACGCACACAGTCAGACACGCACACAGAGACACGCACACAGAGACACGCACAGAGACACGCACAGAGACACGCACACAGAGACACACACACAGACAGAGACACACACACAGAGACACGCACACAGAGACACGCACACAGAGACACACACACAGAGACACACACACAGAGACACACACACAGACAGACACACACACAGAGACACGCACACAGAGACACACACACAGAGACACACACACAGACAGACACACACACAGAGACACACACACACACAGACACACACACAGAGACACGCACACAGACAGATACGCACACAGAGACACACACACACACAGTCACACGCACAGAGACACGCACATAGAGACACGCACACAGAGACACGCACACAGAGACACGCACACACAGAATCGCACACAGAGACACGCACACAGAGACACGCACACAGAGACACACACACAGAGACACGCACACAGACAGACACGCACACAGAGACACGCACAGAGAGACACACACACAGACAGACACACACACAAAGACACGCACGCAGACAGACACGCACACAGAGACACACACACAGAGACACGCACACAGAGACACGCACACAGAGACACACACAGAGACAGACACGCGCACAGAGACACACACACAGAGACACGCACACAGAGACACGCACACAGAGACACGCACACAGAGACACGCACACAGACAGACACGCGCACAGAGACACACACACAGAGACACGCACACAGAGACACGCACACAGAGACACGCACACAGAGACACGAACACAGACAGACACAAACACAGAGACACGCACACAGAAACACGCACACAGAGACAAGCACACAGAGACACGCACACACAGACACGCACACAGAGACACGCACACAGAAACACGCACACAGAGACACGCACACAGAGACACACACACAGAGACACGCACACAGAGACACGCACATAGAGACACACACACAGAGACACGCACACAGAGACACGCACACAGAGACACACACACAGACAGAAACGCACACAGAGACACACACACAGACAGACACACACAGAGACACACACACAGAGACGCGCACACAGAGACACGCACACAGAGACACGCACACAGACACACACACACACAGAGACACGCACACAGAGACACGCACACAGAGACACGCACACAGAGACACGCACACACAGACACGCACACAGAGACACGCACACATAGACACACACACAGAGACACACACACAGAGACTCGCACACAGAGACACGCACACAGAGACACACACACAGAGACACACACACAGACAGACACACACAGAGAAACGCACACAGAGACACACACACAGACAGACACACACAGAGACACACACACAGAGACACACACAGAGACACACACTCAGAGACACACACACAGAGATACACACACAGACAGACACGCACACAGACAGACACGCACACAGAGACACACACACAGACAGGCACACACAGAGACACACACACAGAGACACGCACACAGAGACACACACACAGACAGGCACACACAGAGACACACACACAGAGACACGCACACAGAGACACACACAGAGACACACACACAGAGACACACACACAGAGACACGCACACAGAGACACGCACACACAGAGACACGCACACAGAGACACACACACAGAGACACGCACACAGAGACACGCACACAGAGACACACACACAGACACACACACAGACAGACACGCACACAGAGACACGCACACAGAGACACGCACACAGACAGACACACACACAGACAGACACACACACAGACAGACACGCACACAGAGACACGCATACAGAGACACACACACAGAGACACACACACAGACAGACACGCACACAGAGACACGCACACAGACAGACACGCACACAGACAGACACGCACACAGAGACACACACACACAGACACGCACACAGAGACACGCACAAAGAGACACGCACACAGAGACACGCACACAGACACGCACACAGAGACACGCACACAGAGACACGCACACAGACACGCACACAGAGACACGCACACAGAGACACGCACACAGAGACACGCACACAGAGACACGCACAGAGACACACACACAGACAGACACGCACACATAGACACACACACAGAGACACGCAAACAGAGACACGCACACAGAGACACACACACAGACACGCACACAGAGAAACACACAGAGACAAACACAGAGACACGCACACAGACACGCACACAGAGACACGCACACAGACAGACACGCACACAGAGACACGCACACAGAGACACACACAGAGACACGCACACAGAGACACACACACAGGGACACGCACACAGAGATACGTACACAGAGACACACACACAGACAGACACACACACAGAGACACGCACACAGAGACACGCACACAGAGACACGCACACAGAGACACGCACACACAGAGACACGCACACAGAGACACGCACACAGAGACACGCACACAGAGACACGCACACACAGAGACACGCACACAGAGACACGCACACAGAGACACGCACACAGAGACACACACACAGAGACACGCACACAGAGACAAGCACACAGAGACACGCACACAGAGACACGCACACAGACAGAAACGCACAAAGAGACACACACACAGACAGACACACACAGAGACACACACAGAGACACGCACACAGACAGACACACACACAGAGACACGCACACAGAGACACGCACACAGAGACACGCACACAGAGACACGCACACACAGACACGCACACACAGACACGCAAACAGAGACACGCACACAGAGACACGCACACAGAGACACGCACACAGAGACACGCACACAGAGACACGCACACAGACAGAAACGCACACAGAGACACACACACACACAGACACACTCAAAGACACACACACAGAGACACGCACACAGAGACACGCACACAGAGACACGCACACAGACAGACACACACACAGAGACACACACACAGAGACACGCACACAGAGACACGCACACAGAGACACGCACACAGAGACACACACACAGACAGACACACACAGAGACACACACACAGAGACACACACACAGACAGACACACACAGAGACACACACACAGAGACACACACAGAGACACACACTCAGAGACACACACACAGAGACACACACACAGACAGACACGCATACAGACAGACACACACAGAGACACGCACACAGAGACACACACACAGACAGACACACATAGAGACACACACACAGAGACACGCACACAGAGACACACACAGAGACACGCACACAGAGACACACACACAGAGACACGCACACACAGAGACACGCACACAGAGACACACACACAGAGACACGCACACAGAGACACGCACACAGAGACACACACACAGACACACACACAGACAGACACGCACACAGAGACACGCACACAGAGACACGCACACAGAGACACGCACACAGACAGACACACACACAGAGACACGCACACAGACAGACACACACACAGACAGACACACACACAGACAGACACGCACACAGAAACACGCACACAGAGACACACACACAGACAGACACGCACACAGAGACACGCACACAGACAGACACGCACACAGACAGACACGCACTCAGAGACACACACACACAGACACGCACACAGAGACACGCACACAGAGACACGCACACAGACAGACACGCACACAGAGACACGCACACAGAGACACACACACAGAGACACACACACAGAGAGACACGCACACAGAGACACGCACAAAGAGACACGCACACAGAGACACGCACACAGACACACACACAGAGACACGCACACAGAGACACACATAGAGAGACACACACACACAGACACACACACAGAGACACGCACACAGAGACACGCACAGAGAGACACGCACACAGACACGCACACAGAGACACGCACACAGAGACACACACAGAGAGACACGCACACAGAGACACGCACACAGAGACACGCACACAGAGACACTCATACAGAGACACACACACACAGACACGCACACAGAGACACACACACAGAGACACGCACACAGAGACACGCACACAGAGACACGCGCACAGAGACACACACACAGAGACACGCACACCGACAGACACACACACAGAGACACGCGCACAGAGACACGCACACAGAGACACACACACAGACAGACACGCACACAGAGACACGCACACAGAGACACACACACAGAGACACACACACACAGACACGCACACAGAGACACGCACACAGAGACACGCACACAGAGACACACACAGACAGACACGCGCACAGAGACACGCACACAGAGACACACACACAGAGACACGCACACAGAGACACGCACACAGAGACACACACACAGACAGACACGCACACAGAGACACGCACACAGAGACACGCACAGAGACACGCACAGAGAGACACACACACAGACAGACACGCACACAGAGACACACACACAGACAGACACGCACACAGAGACACGCACACAGAGACACACACAGAGACACGCACACAGAGACACACACACAGACACGCGCACAGAGACACACACACAGACAGACACACAGAGACACGCACACAGACAGACACGCACACAGAGACACGCACACAGAGACACGCACACAGAGACACGCACACAGAGACACACACACAGAGACACGCACACAGAGACACACACACAGACAGACACGCAGACAGACAGACACGCACACAGAGACACACACACAGAGACACGCACACAGAGACACACACACAGAGACACGCACACAGACAGACACGCAAACAGAGACACGCGCACAGAGACACGCACACAGACAGACACACACACAGAGACACGCACACAGACAGACACACTCACAGAGACACGCACACAGAAAGACACACACACAGAGACACGCACACAGACAGACACACACACGCACACAGAGACACACACACAGAGACACGCACACAGAGACACACACACAGAGACACGCACACAGACAGACACACACAGAGACACACACACAGAGACACACACACAGAGACACGCACACAGAGACACGCACACAGTCAGACACGCACACAGAGGCACGCACACAGAGACACGCACAGAGACACGCACAGAGACACGCACACAGAGACACACACACAGACAGAGACACACACACAGAGACACGCACACAGAGACACGCACACAGAGACACACACACAGAGACACACACACAGAGACACACACACAGACAGACACACACACAGAGACACGCACACAGAGACACACACACAGAGACACACACACAGACAGACACACACACAGAGACACACACACACACAGACACACACACAGAGACACGCACACAGACAGATACGCACACAGAGACACACACACACACAGTCACACGCACAGAGACACGCACATAGAGACACGCACACAGAGACACGCACACAGAGACACGCACACACAGAATCGCACACAGAGACACGCACACAGAGACACGCACACAGAGACACACACACAGAGACACGCACACAGACAGACACGCACACAGAGACACGCACAGAGAGACACACACACAGACAGACACACACACAAAGACACGCACGCAGACAGACACGCACACAGAGACACACACACAGAGACACGCACACAGAGACACGCACACAGAGACACACACAGAGACAGACACGCACACAGAGACACGCACACAGAGACACGCACACAGAGACACGAACACAGACAGACACAAACACAGAGACACGCACACAGAGACACGCACACAGAGACAAGCACACAGAGACACGCACACAGAGACACGCACACAGAGACACGCACACAGAGACACGAACACAGACAGACACAAACACAGAGACACGCACACAGAAACACGCACACAGAGACAAGCACACAGAGACACGCACACACAGACACGCACACAGAGACACGCACACAGAAACACGCACACAGAGACACGCACACAGAGACACACACACAGAGACACGCACACAGAGACACGCACATAGAGACACACACACAGAGACACGCACACAGAGACACGCACACAGAGACACACACACAGACAGAAACGCACACAGAGACACACACACAGACAGACACACACAGAGACACACACACAGAGACAAGCACACAGAGACACGCACACAGAGACACCAACACAGACACACACACACACAGAGACACGCACACAGAGACACGCACACAGAGACACGCACACAGAGACACGCACACACAGACACGCACACAGAGACACGCACACAGAGACACACACACAGAGACACACACACAGAGACTCGCACACAGAGACACGCACACAGAGACACACACACAGAGACACACACAGAGAAACGCACACAGAGACACACACACAGACAGACACACACAGAGACACACACACAGAGACACGCACACAGAGACACGCACACAGACAGACACGCGCACAGAGACACACACACAGAGACACGCACACAGAGACACGCACACAGAGACACGCACACAGAGACACGAACACAGACAGACACAAACACAGAGACACGCACACAGAGACACGCACACAGAGACAAGCACACAGAGACACGCACACACAGACACGCACACAGAGACACGCACACAGAAACACGCACACAGAGACACGCACACAGAGACACACACACAGAGACACGCACACAGAGACACGCACATAGAGACACACACACAGAGACACGCACACAGAGACACGCACACAGAGACACGCACACAGACAGAAACGCACACAGAGACACACACACAGACAGACACACACAGAGACACACACACAGAGACACGCACACAGAGACACACACACAGAGACGCGCACACAGAGACACGCACACAGAGACACGCACACAGACACACACACACACAGAGACACGCACACAGACAGACACGCACACAGAGACACGCACACAGAGACACACACACAGAGACACACACACAGACAGACACGCACACAGAGACACGCACAAAGAGACACGCACACAGAGACACGCACACAGACACACACACAGAGACACGCACACAGAGATACACACAGAGAGACACACACACACAGACACACACACAGAGACATGCACACAGAGACACGCACACAGAGACTCGCACACAGACACGCACACAGAGACACGCACACAGAGACACGCACAGAGAGACACGCACACAGAGACACTCACACAGAGACACGCACACACAGACACGCACACAGAGACACACACACAGAGACACGCAAACAGAGACACGCACACAGAGACACGCGCACAGAGACACGCGCACAGAGACACACACACAGAGACACGCACACAGACAGACACACACACAGAGACACGCGCACAGAGACACGCACACAGAGACACACACACAGACAGACACGCACACAGAGACACGCACACAGAGACACACACACAGAGACACACACACACAGACACGCACACAGAGACACGCACACAGAGACACGCACACAGAGACACACACAGACAGACACGCGCACAGAGACACGCACACAGAGACACACACAGAGAGACACGCACACAGAGACACGCACACAGAGACACACACACAGACAGACACGCACACAGAGACACGCACACAGAGACACGCACAGAGACACGCACAGAGAGACAGACACACAGACAGACACGCACACAGAGACACACACACAGACAGACACGCACACAGAGACACACACACAGAGACACACACAGAGACACGCACACAGAGACACACACACAGACAGACACGCACACAGAGACACACACACAGACAGACACACAGAGACACGCACACAGAGACACGCACACAGAGACACACACACAGAGACACGCGCACAGAGACACGCACACAGAGACACGCACACAGACACACACACAGAGACACGCACACAGAGACACACACACAGACAGACACGCACACAGACAGACACGCACACAGAGACACACACACAGAGACACGCACACAGAGACACACACACAGAGACACGCACACAGACAGACACGCACACAGAGACACGCGCACAGAGACACGCACACAGACAGACACACACACAGAGACACGCACACAGACAGACACACACACAGAGACACGCACACAGAAAGACACACACACAGAGACACGCACACAGACAGACACACACACGCACACAGAGACACACACACAGAGACACGCACACAGAGACACACACACAGAGACACGCACACAGACAGGCACACACAGAGACACACACACAGAGACACACACACAGAGACACGCACACAGAGACACGCACACAGTCAGACACGCACACAGAGACACGCACACAGAGACACGCACAGAGACACGCACAGAGACACGCACACAGAGACACACACACAGACAGAGACACACACACAGAGACACGCACACAGAGACACGCACACAGAGACACACACACAGAGACACACACACAGAGACACACACACAGACAGACACACACACAGAGACACGCACACAGAGACACACACACAGAGACACACACACAGACAGACACACACACAGAGACACACACACACACAGACACACACACAGAGACACGCACACAGACAGATACGCACACAGAGACACACACACACACAGTCACACGCACAGAGACACGCACATAGAGACACGCACACAGAGACACGCACACAGAGACACGCACACACAGAATCGCACACAGAGACACGCACACAGAGACACGCACACAGAGACACACACACAGAGACACGCACACAGACAGACACGCACACAGAGACACGCACAGAGAGACACACACACAGACAGACACACACACAAAGACACGCACGCAGACAGACACGCACACAGAGACACACACACAGAGACACGCACACAGAGACACGCACACAGAGACACACACAGAGACAGACACGCGCACAGAGACACACACACAGAGACACGCACACAGAGACACGCACACAGAGACACGCACACAGAGACACGCACACAGACAGACACGCGCACAGAGACACACACACAGAGACACGCACACAGAGACACGCACACAGAGACACGCACACAGAGACACGAACACAGACAGACACAAACACAGAGACACGCACACAGAAACACGCACACAGAGACAAGCACACAGAGACACGCACACACAGACACGCACACAGAGACACGCACACAGAAACACGCACACAGAGACACGCACACAGAGACACACACACAGAGACACGCACACAGAGACACGCACATAGAGACACACACACAGAGACACGCACACAGAGACACGCACACAGAGACACGCACACAGACAGAAACGCACACAGAGACACACACACAGACAGACACACACAGAGACACACACACAGAGACACGCACACAGAGACACACACACTGAGACGCGCACACAGAGACACGCACACAGAGACACGCACACAGACAGACACACACACAGAGACACGCACACAGAGACACGCACACAGAGACACGCACACAGAGACACGCACACACAGACACGCACACACAGACACGCACACAGAGACACGCACACAGAGACACGCACACAGAGACACGCACACAGAGACACACACACAGAGACTCGCACACAGAGACACGCACACAGACAGACACACTCACAGAGACACACACACAGAGACACGCACACAGACAGACACGCACACAGAGACACGCACACAGAGACACGCACACAGAGACACGCACACAGAGAGACACACACAGAGACACACACACAGAGACACACACACAGAGACACGCACACAGAGACACGCACACAGAGACACACACACAGAGACACACACACAGACAGTCACACACAGAGACACGCACACAGAGACACACACACAGACAGACACACACAGAGACACACACACAGAGACACACACAGAGACACACACTCAGAGACACACACACAGAGACACACACACAGAGACACGCACACAGAGACACGCACACACAGAGACACGCACACAGAGACACACACACAGAGACACACACACAGAGACACGCACACAGAGACACACACACAGACAGACACACACACAGACAGACACGCACACAGAGACACGCACAAAGAGACACGCACACAGAGACACGCACACAGACAGACAGACACACAGAGACACGCACACAGACAGACACACACACAGACAGACACACACACAGACAGACACGCACACAGAGACACGCACACAGAGACACACACACAGACAGACACGCACACAGAGACACGCACACAGACAGACACGCACACAGACAGACACGCACACAGAGACACACACACACAGACACGCACACAGAGACACGCACACAGAGACACGCACACAGACAGACACGCACACAGAGACACGCACACAGAGACACGCACACAGAGACACACACACAGAGACACACACACAGACAGACACGCACACAGAGACACGCACAAAGAGACACGCACACAGAGACACGCACACAGACACACACACAGAGACACGCGCACAGAGACACACACAGAGAGACACACACACACAGACACACACACAGAGACACGCACACAGAGACACGCACACAGAGACACGCACACAGACACACACACAGAGACACGCACACAGAGACACACACAGAGAGACACACACACAGAGACACGCACACAGAGACACGCACACAGAGACACGCACACAGAGACACGCACACAGAGACACACACACAGAGACACACACACACAGACACGCACACAGAGACACACACACAGAGACACGCACACAGAGACACGCACACAGAGACACGCGCACAGAGACACACACACAGAGACACGCACACAGACAGACACACACACAGAGACACGCGCACAGAGACACGCACACAGAGACACACACACAGACAGACACGCACACAGAGACACGCACACAGAGACACACACACAGAGACACACACACACAGACACGCACTCAGAGACATGCACACAGAGACACGCGCACAGAGACACGCACACAGAGACACACACACAGACAGACACGCACACAGAGACACGCACACAGAGACACACACACAGAGACACGCACACAGAGACACGCACACAGAGACACGCACACAGAGACACGCACACAGACACGCACACAGAGACACACACAGAGACACGCACACAGACACACACACAGACAGACACGCACACACAGACAGACACGCACACAGAGACACACACAGAGACACGCACACAGACACGCACACAGAGACACACACAGAGACGCGCACACAGAGACACACACAGACAGACACACACACAGACAGACACGCACAGAGACACGCACACAGACAGACACGCACACAGACACACACACAGACAGACACGCACACACAGACAGACACGCACACAGAGACACACACAGAGACACGCACACAGACAGACACGCACACACAGACAGACACGCACACAGAGACACGCACAGAGACACACACAGACAGACACACACAGAGACACACACACAGACACACACACACACGCACACAGAGACACACACACAGAGACACGCACACAGAGACACACACACAGAGACACGCACACAGACAGACACACACAGAGACACACACACAGAGACACACACACAGAGACACGCACACAGAGACACGCACACAGACAGACACGCACACAGAGACACGCACACAGAGACACGCACACAGAGACACGCACAGAGGCACACACACAGACAGACACACACACAGAGACACGCACACAGAGACACACACACAGAGACACACACACAGAGACACACACACAGACAGACACACACACAGAGACACGCACACAGAGACACACACACAGACAGACACACACACAGAGACACGCACACAGAGACACACACACAGAGACACACACACAGAGACACACACACAGACAGACACACACACAGAGACACGCACACAGAGACACACACACAGAGACACACACACAGACAGACACACACACAGAGACACACACACACACACACACACACAGAGACACGCACACAGACAGACACGCACACAGAGACAGACACACACACAGACACACGCACAGAGACACGCACACAGAGACACGCACACAGGGACACGCACACACAGAATCGCACACAGAGACACGCATACAGAGACACGCACACAGAGACACACACACAGAGACACGCACACAGACAGACACGCACACAGAGACACGCACACAGAGACACACAGACAGACACACACACAGAGACACGCACACAGACAGACACGCACACAGACACACACACAGAGACACGCACACAGAGACACGCACACAGAGACACGCACACAGACAGACACGCGCACAGAGACACGCGCACAGAGACACGCACACAGAGACACGCACACAGAGACACGCACACAGAGACACGCACACAGACAGACACGCGCACAGAGACACACACACAGAGACACGCACACAGAGACAAGCACACAGAGACACGCACACAGAGACACACACAGAGGCACGCACACAGAGACATGCACACAGACAGACACGCACACAGAGACACACACACAGTGACACGCACACAGAGACACGCACAGAGACACGCACACAGAGACACGCACACAGAGACACGCACACAGAGACACGCACACAGAGACACGCACACAGAGACACACACACAGAGACACGCACAGAGACACGCACACAGAGACACGCACACAGAGACACACACAGACAGACACGCACACAGAGACACACACACAGAGACACGCACACAGAGACACGCACACAGATACACGTGCAGAGAGACACACACAGACAGACACACACACAGAGACACACACACAGAGACACGCACACAGACAAACGCACACAGAGACACGCACACAGAGACACACACAGACAGACACGCACACAGAGACACACACACACAGACACGCACACAGAGACACGCACACAGAGACACGCACACAGAGACACACACAGACAGACACACACACAGAGACACGCACACAGACAGACACGCACACAGAGACACACACACAGAGACACGCACACAGAGACACGCACACAGAGACACGCACAGAGAGACGCGCACAGAGACACGCACACAGACACGCACACAGAGACACGCACACAGAGACACGCACACAGAGACACACACACACAGACACGCACACAGAGACACACACACAGAGACACGCACACAGAGACACACACAGAGACACGCACACAGAGACACACACACAGAGACACACACACAGAGACACGCACACAGAGACACGCACACAGATAGACACACACAGAGACACGCACACAGAGACACACACAGAGACAGACACACACACAGAGACACGCGCACAGAGACACACAGAGAGACAGACACACACACAGACAGACACGCACACAGACAGACACGCACACAGACACGCACACAGACAGACACGCGCACAGAGACACGCGCACAGAGACACGCACACAGAGACCCGCACAGAGACACGCACACAGAGACACGCACACAGACAGACACACACACAGAGACACGCACACAGACACACACAGACACACACAGACACACACAGACACGCACACAGACACACACACAGACACACACACGCACACAGACACACACACAGACAGACACGCACACAGACAGACACGCACACAGACAGACACGCACACAGACACACACACACACAGATACGCACACACACAGACACGCACACAGACACACACACAGAGACACGCACAGAGACACGCACAGAGACACGCACACAGACACACACACAGACAGACACGCACACAGACAGACACGCACACAGACACACACACAGACAGACACACACACAGACAGACACGCACACAGACAGACACGCACACAGACAGACACACACACAGACAGACACACACACAGACAGACACGCACACAGACAGACACGCACACAGACAGACACGCACACAGAGACACGCACAGAGACACACACACAGACAGACACACAGACAGACACACACACAGAGACACGCACACAGAGACACACACACAGACAGACACACACACAGACACGCACACAGAGACACACACACAGAGACACACACAGACAGACACACACACAGACACGCACACAGACAGACACGCACACAGAGACACACAGACAGACACACACACAGACACGCACACAGACAGACACGCACACAGAGACAGACACACAGACACACACACAGACACACACACAGACACGCGCACACACAGACACGCACACAGACAGACACACACACAGACACGCACACAGACAGACACGCACACAGACACACACACAGACAGACACGCACACAGAGACACGCACAGAGACATGCACACAGAGACACGCACACAGACAGACACACACAGAGACACGCGCACAGAGACACGCACACAGAGACACGCACACAGACACGCACACAGAGACACGCGCACAGAGACACGCACACAGACAGACACACACAGAGACACGCGCACAGACAGACACGCACACAGACAGACACACACAGAGACACGCACACAGATACACGCACACAGAGACACACACACAGAGACACGCACACAGACACGCACACAGAGACACACACAGAGACACGCACACAGACACACACACAGACAGACACGCACACACAGACAGGCACGCACACAGAGACACACACAGAGACACGCACACAGACACGCACACAGAGACACACACAGAGACACGCACACAGACACTCACACAGAGACACACACAGAGACACGCACACAGAGACACACACAGACAGACACACACACAGACAGACACGCACAGAGACACGCACACAGACAGACACGCACACAGACACACACACAGACAGACACGCACACACAGACAGACACGCACACAGAGACACACACAGAGACACGCACACAGACAGACACGCACACACAGACAGACACGCACACAGAGACACACACAGAGACACACACAGACAGACACACACAGAGACACACACACAGACACTCACACAGAGACACACACAGAGACACGCACACAGAGACACACACAGACAGACACACACACAGACAGACACGCACAGAGACACGCACACAGACAGACACGCACACAGACACACACACAGACAGACACGCACACACAGACAGACACGCACACAGAGACACACACAGAGACACGCACACAGACAGACACGCACACACAGACAGACACGCACACAGAGACACACACAGAGACACACACAGACAGACACACACAGAGACACACACACAGACACACACACAGAGACACACACAGAGACACGCACACAGACACACACACAGACAGACACGCACACACAGACAGACACGCACACAGAGACACGCACACAGAGACACACACAGACAGACACACACACAGACAGACACGCACAGAGACACGCACACAGACAGACACGCACACAGAGACACACACACAGACACACACAGAGACACGCGCACAGAGACACGCACACAGACAGACACGCACACAGACACACACACAGACAGACACGCACACAGACAGACACGCACACAGACACGCACACAGACACGCACACAGACAGACACGCACACAGAGACACGCACACAGAGACACACACACAGACACGCACACAGACACACACACAGACAGACACGCACACAGACACGCACACAGAGACACGCACACAGACACGCACACAGACACACACACAGACAGACACGCACACAGAGACACGCACAGAGACACACACACAGACAGACACACAGACAGACACACACACAGAGACACGCACACAGAGACACACACACAGACAGACACACACACAGACACGCACACAGAGACACACACACAGAGACACACACAGACAGACACACACACAGACACGCACACAGACAGACACGCACACAGAGACACACAGACAGACACACACACAGACACGCACACAGACAGACACGCACACAGAGACAGACACACAGACACACACACAGACACACACACAGACACGCGCACACACAGACACGCACACAGACAGACACACACACAGACACGCACACAGACAGACACGCACACAGACACACACACAGACAGACACGCACACAGAGACACGCACAGAGACATGCACACAGAGACACGCACACAGACAGACACACACAGAGACACGCGCACAGAGACACGCACACAGAGACACGCACACAGACACGCACACAGAGACACGCGCACAGAGACACGCACACAGACAGACACACACAGAGACACGCGCACAGACAGACACGCACACAGACAGACACACACAGAGACACGCACACAGATACACGCACACAGAGACACACACACAGAGACACGCACACAGACACGCACACAGAGACACACACAGAGACACGCACACAGACAGACACGCACACACAGACAGGCACGCACACAGAGACACACACAGAGACACACACACAGACACGCACACAGAGACACACACAGAGACACGCACACAGACACTCACACAGAGACACACACAGAGACACGCACACAGAGACACACACAGACAGACACACACACAGACAGACACGCACAGAGACACGCACACAGACAGACACGCACACAGACACACACACAGACAGACACGCACACACAGACAGACACGCACACAGAGACACACACAGAGACACGCACACAGACAGACACGCACACACAGACAGACACGCACACAGAGACACACACAGAGACACACACAGACAGACACACACAGAGACACACACACAGACACACACACAGAGACACACACAGAGACACGCACACAGACACACACACAGACAGACACGCACACACAGACAGACACGCACACAGAGACACGCACACAGACACACACACAGACAGACACGCACACAGACAGACACGCAGACAGAGACACGCACACAGAGACACACACAGACAGACACACACACAGACAGACACGCACAGAGACACGCACACAGACAGACACGCACACAGAGACACACACACAGACACACACAGAGACACGCGCACAGAGACACGCACACAGACAGACACGCACACAGACACACACACAGACAGACACGCACACAGACAGACACGCACACAGACACGCACACAGACACGCACACAGACAGACACGCACACAGAGACACGCACACAGAGACACACACACAGACACGCACACAGACACACACACAGACAGACACGCACACAGACACGCACACAGAGACACGCACACAGACACGCACACAGACACACACACAGACAGACACGCACACAGACAGACACGCACACAGAGACACGCACACAGACACGCACACAGACACACACACAGACAGACACGCACACAGACACGCACACAGACAGACACGCACACAGACAGACACGCACACAGACAGACACGCACACAGACAGACACACACACAGAGACACGCACAGAGACACACACACAGACACGCACACAGAGACACACACAGAGACACACACACAGACACACACACAGAGACATGCACAGAGACACACACACAGACACGCACACAGAGACACACACACAGAGACACGCACACAGAGACACGCACACAGAGACACACACACAGAGACACGCACACAGACACACACACAGACAGACACACACACAGAGACACACACAGAGACACGCACAGAGACACACACACAGACACGCACACAGAGACGCACACACAGAGACACGCACACAGAGACACGCACACAGAGACACACACACAGAGACACGCACACAGAGACACGCACACAGAGACACGCACAGAGACACACACAGAGACACGCACACAGAGACACGCACACAGAGACACGCACACAGAGACACGCACACAGACAGACACACACACAGAGACACGCACACAGAGACACACACACAGACACACACACAGAGACACACACACAGAGACACGCACACAGAGACACGCACACAGAGACACGCACAGAGACACACACAGAGACACGCACACAGAGACACGCACACAGAGACACGCACACAGACACGCACACAGAGACACACTCAGAGACACACACAGAGACACGCACACAGAGACACGCACACAGAGACACGCACACAGAGACACACACAGAGACACGCACAGAGACACACACACAGAGACACGCACACAGAGACACGCACACAGAGACACACACACAGACAGACACACACACAGAGACACACACACAGAGACACGCACACAGAGACACGCACACAGAGACACGCACACAGACAGACACACACACAGAGACACGCACACAGAGACACGCACACAGAGACACGCACACAGAGACACGCACACAGACAGACACACACACAGAGACACGCACAGAGAGACACGCACACAGAGACACGCACACAGAGACACGCACACAGAGACACGCACACAGACAGACACGCACACAGAGACACACACAGAGACACACACACAGACACGCACACAGAGACACACACAGAGACACGCACACAGACACTCACACAGAGACACACACAGAGACACGCACACAGAGACACACACAGACAGACACACACACAGACAGACACGCACAGAGACACGCACACAGACAGACACGCACACAGACACACACACAGACAGACACGCACACACAGACAGACACGCACACAGAGACACACACAGAGACACGCACACAGACAGACACGCACACACAGACAGACACGCACACAGAGACACACACAGAGACACACACAGACAGACACACACAGAGACACACACACAGACACACACACAGAGACACACACAGAGACACGCACACAGACACACACACAGACAGACACGCACACACAGACAGACACGCACACAGAGACACGCACACAGACACACACACAGACAGACACGCACACAGACAGACACGCAGACAGAGACACGCACACAGAGACACACACAGACAGACACACACACAGACAGACACGCACAGAGACACGCACACAGACAGACACGCACACAGAGACACACACACAGACACACACAGAGACACGCGCACAGAGACACGCACACAGACAGACACGCACACAGACACACACACAGACAGACACGCACACAGACAGACACGCACACAGACACGCACACAGACACGCACACAGACAGACACGCACACAGAGACACGCACACAGAGACACACACACAGACACGCACACAGACACACACACAGACAGACACGCACACAGACACGCACACAGAGACACGCACACAGACACGCACACAGACACACACACAGACAGACACGCACACAGACAGACACGCACACAGAGACACGCACACAGACACGCACACAGACACACACACAGACAGACACGCACACAGACACGCACACAGACAGACACGCACACAGACAGACACGCACACAGACAGACACGCACACAGACAGACACACACACAGAGACACGCACAGAGACACACACACAGACACGCACACAGAGACACACACAGAGACACACACACAGACACACACACAGAGACATGCACAGAGACACACACACAGACACGCACACAGAGACACACACACAGAGACACGCACACAGAGACACGCACACAGAGACACACACACAGAGACACGCACACAGACACACACACAGACAGACACACACACAGAGACACACACAGAGACACGCACAGAGACACACACACAGACACGCACACAGAGACGCACACACAGAGACACGCACACAGAGACACGCACACAGAGACACACACACAGAGACACGCACACAGAGACACGCACACAGAGACACGCACAGAGACACACACAGAGACACGCACACAGAGACACGCACACAGAGACACGCACACAGAGACACGCACACAGACAGACACACACACAGAGACACGCACACAGAGACACACACACAGACACACACACAGAGACACACACACAGAGACACGCACACAGAGACACGCACACAGAGACACGCACAGAGACACACACAGAGACACGCACACAGAGACACGCACACAGAGACACGCACACAGACACGCACACAGAGACACACTCAGAGACACACACAGAGACACGCACACAGAGACACGCACACAGAGACACGCACACAGAGACACACACAGAGACACGCACAGAGACACACACACAGAGACACGCACACAGAGACACGCACACAGAGACACACACACAGACAGACACACACACAGAGACACACACACAGAGACACGCACACAGAGACACGCACACAGAGACACGCACACAGACAGACACACACACAGAGACACGCACACAGAGACACGCACACAGAGACACGCACACAGAGACACGCACACAGACAGACACACACACAGAGACACGCACAGAGAGACACGCACACAGAGACACGCACACAGAGACACGCACACAGAGACACGCACACAGACAGACACACACACAGAGACACGCACAGAGAGACACGTACACAGACACACACACACACAGAGACACACACACACACACACACACAGACACACACACAGACACACACACAGACACACACACACAGACACACACACAGGTGTCCTTCATGCTCCTTTGTCCTCTCTCTGCTCTGCCCAATCCTGGTTTTCAGAGCCAGTTTCAAACACATTTCTCTGTGCATTCCCGAGAGGGAGAACAGGCAGCTCTTGTGTCGAAAATCCGTTTTGTTTTCATCACATGGTGAGATATAAATCGACATGAGCTGGTTCAATGGGGTGTCGCTGGCCTGGGGGGGAGCGGGGGGAGGACAGGGATGTAAAACTCTGGCTTTTTGCGTTTCCCGGGCCTCCCTCTGGAGTGTGTGTGTGTGTTTGAAACGGGTCTGGACGCCTCTCCATGGTGGGAAACTCCATGTCCTCTCAGGACAGGTCTGTCAGTGTAATCCACAGCGGGATTTTCCACAGGGAGTCCTGTTTCAGTATCGGCCATCGTTTGATCAGAGTCTTTCCTGCTCATTCTTTAAGAATCGCAGGTTCAATGTGTCAGTCGATCGTTGTAGGTTCTGGGTCGTCCACACGCCGACATAGTGTCAACAGCCGTGACAGACGGGTCCCAGGAAACCTGCTCCAAACTGCTCCTGTAGCACGGAACTCCAGTGTTATTGGAGACACACACACATATATATGTGTCTCTCTCTCACTCTCTGTTCATATGTTTGTACCAGGACATGACAATTTTGAACTGCTTTTTACTTCTAGCCCCCTAGCTCCACAGGCCGGAGTTCACTCCCAAACCCGCTCCACAGGCCGGAGTTCACTCCCGATCCCTCCACAGGCCGGAGTTCACTCCCAAACCCCTCCACAGGCCAGAGTTCACTCCCAAACCCCTCCACAGGCCAGAGTCACTCCCAAACCCCTCCACAGGCCGGAGTTCACTCCCAAACCCTTCCACAGGCTGGAGTCACTCCCAAACCCGCTCCACAGGCCGGAGTTCACTCCCGATCCCTCCACAGGCCGGAGTTCACTCCCAAACCCCTCCACAGGCCAGAGTCACTCCCAAACCCCTCCACAGGCTGGAGTTCACTCCCAAACCCCTCCACAGGCCGGAGTTCACTCCCAAACCCCTCCACAGGCCGGAGTTCACTCCCAAACCCCTCCACAGGCCAGAGTTCACTCCCAAACCCTTCCACAGGCTGGAGTCACTCCCAAACCCCTCCACAGGCCGGAGTTCACTCCCAAACCCCTCCACAGGCCGGAGTTCACTCCCAAACCCCTCCACAGGCCGGAGATCACTCCCAAACCCCTCCACAGGCTGGAATTCACTCCCAAACCCTCCACAGGCCGGAGTTCACTCCCAAACCCTCCACAGGCCGGAGTTCACTCCCAAACCCTCCACAGGCCGGAGTTCACTCCCAAACCCCTCCACAGGCTGGAGTCACTCCCAAACCCGCTCCACAGGCCGGAGTTCACTCCCAAACCCTCTCCACAGGCCGGAGTTCACTCCCAAACCCGCTCCACAGGCCGGAGTTCACTCCCAAACCCTCTCCACAGGCCGGAGTTCACTCCCAACCCCTCCACAGGCCGGAGTTAACTCCCAACCCCTCCACCACAGGCCAGAGTTCACTCCCAATCCCTCCACAGACCGGAGTCACTCCAAACCCCTCCACAGGCCAGAGTTCACTCCCAATCCCTCCACAGACCGGAGTCACTCCCAAACCCCTTCACAGGCCAGAGTCACTCCCAAACCCCCTCCACAGGCCGGAGTTCACTCCCAAACCCCCTCCACAGGCCGGAGTTCACTCCCAAACCCCTCCACAGGCCAGAGTTACTCCCAAACCCCCTCCACAGGCCGGAGTTCACTCCCAAACCCCCTCCACAGGCCGGAGTTCACTCCCAAACCCCTCCACAGGCCGGAGTTCACTCCCAAACCCCTTCACAGGCCGGAGTTCACTCCCAAACCATCCGCAGGCCGGAGTTCACTCCCAAACCCTCCACAGGCCGGAGTTCACTCCCAAACCCCTCCACAGGCTGGAGTCACTCCCAAACACTCCACAGGCCGCAGTTCACTCCCAACCCCTCCACCACA